>NC_057808.1:520892567-521090405 GCF_018294505.1 Triticum aestivum | reverse complement strand
TGAGTAACGGGCGGGGGGGGACCTGCCGTTAGGCAAGTGCCCTCTTTGCCGTCCGCCAGCCTTTGCCGTCCGCCTTTCTGCCTCTTTGCCGTCCGCCGCTAGCGGACGGCAAAGAGGTGGGCCGTTAGGATTTTTTCAAACGAGCGGGGGGTGGGGGCCACCACACTCTTTGCCGTCCGCCAGCGGACGGCAAAGTCTTTGCCGTCCGCTGGCAGACGGCAAAGAGCTGGCAGATGGCAAAGAGCTTCTTTGCCGTCAGCCTTTTCTTTGCCGTCTGTTTATGTGTAGCTGATGGCAAAGAGCTTCTTTGCCGTCAGCTAGCAGACGGCAAAGAGCTGGCAGATGGCAAATTAGCTGATTCCAGTAGTGATGGAACTTTGCAAACGGTTCTAGCAGTAAAAGCGCTTATGATGGATAGCCAAATGTCACACAGTTTTCTTCATCAAATCGTGTGTGATGTAGTTGATAAAAGCAAACAGTTAACCAAGGCAGAGCGTGTGTGGTAGTTACACCTTTCACACACGAGCCTACACATAAAACTGTGTGGGATGTACATACGAACGGAAACGTTTTCCCTGGATTGACTGTGTGTGATATACATACGAACGGAAATGTTTTCCCTGGATTGACTGTGTGGGATGTACATAAGAACGGAAACGTATTCCTTGGATTGACTGTGTGTGATATACATACCTACGGAAATGTTTTTCTGGGATTCACCGTGTGGGATGTACATACCTACGGAAATGTTTTTCTGGGATTCACCGTGTGGGATGTACATACCTACGAAAATGATTGGGTTTCGATGCCTCGCCCGATCGCACACGACACCAGCCTGTGTCCCAGGAGGGCCTATCCCCGATGATTTCTGGGTCGTGTGGGAAGGACCCCCCTATCGCCCACACTCACTTGGCGACGGTTCCAAATGCCATCGCGGAAAGGGGTTAAAAACCGTTTGTATAGCACCGACGTGCACCAGTGATGTACCGAGAGGGATCAAGTGATCCCATGGTATGGTAAGCATTGTCAATTACGCTTTGTGTACTAATCCATGGTCTTCGTGTGAGTTCTTTGTGGGGTTAGGTTGCGGTGTGCACGTTCAAGTGATGCATCACGAAGAGATCAAGTGCTTGAAGATTGCCGTCCATTGTGGTGACAATGGACTTATGAAGATGTGCCGAAGAGTGGCTCACCCATAGTGGAGTATGGGGGAGCAATCTACTAGTCTTCACCGAGCCAACGCAATCAAGAAAGGTGGTCCTACTTGAGAAAGTCAAGATCGTCTACATCTAGCTCAAGTAGACTTTGTGCAAGGCAAAGGTTTGGCCTTGATAGGTTCTCTATTTTACTGTCTCATGGTGGTAGCTTGGATACCGGGTTATAGGATCGATTGCCGTACTATCAAGGGGGGCTCTCGAGTGAGTAGCTTGATCGTATCGTTCATAGAGAGATCAAACCATTGCATGCTTGCATCATATTTCTTGGTACTTGTTTGGTTTTCTCCATTTGAGATTTGGAGCTTATGGCCATCTCCTTGACAAGCTCGAGTTCATCAAAAACGGAGTTCACATGCTTCTTCTATTGCGTTTTCGGTGTTGGAGGTTTTATCGGTCTTATTCGAGGAAGGGTTCTCACCATTTTCTTATGGGCCTTTTCTAATTTCCTTCTTATTGTTATTTCTATCAAGATTGTGTTAGCCCTGGTCTCCAGCTTTCCAACAAACTTGGTTTCGTTGAATTCGGAGTCCGTTTGCAGAAGTTGTGTCAGTTTTGGTGTCCTTAAAAGGGCTGCAGCGGTACTACCGCTTGGAGGGGATGTAATTTTTTACTACCGCTCTTGGGAGCGGTACTACCGCGGCTACTTCTGCTCTGGACCAAAAACTCGTCTCAAGTCCAGCGGTGGTAGGCACGGATGTATTTTTTTAGTACCGCTCGCAAGTAGTAGTACCGTTACCCTTTGAGGTAGTACCGCCACCCCTAGCGGTAGTACCGTGAGGATGAGCGGTAGTACCGCTCTGTGCGGGCTGTGAGCATAACGGTTGGATTTTCCCCCACCTATAAAAGGGGGTCTTCTTCCCCAATGAACCTTATCCTTTGATCTCGTGTTCTTCCCCCATTGTTGACCTTCTTCGACCTTGCTATCTCTCAATTCCTCCATGGATTCTTGCTACTTTTTCTTGGAAAAGAGAGAGGAGGTTTAGATCCACATTTCCACCAATCACTTTCTCCTCTACGTGAGGGGAACCCCTTGGATCTAGATCTTCGAGTTCTTTGTCTTCCTCTCATTTTCCTCCCTAGCATTAGTTGCTTTGGTGGGATTTGGGAGAGAAGGACTTGGGCACTCCGTGTGCCGTTGCCATTGCATTTGGTGCATCGGTTTGAGTTCTCCACTGTGATATGTGGAAGTTACAAGTTGATAAGCTTATTACTCTTGGGTGCTTGGTACCCTTGAGCTTGTTCCTCTTGGGTGCTTGGGCGCCCTAGACGGTTGGTGGTGTTCGGAGCTCAATCATTGTGGTGTAAAGCTCCGGGCAAGCGTCTGGGTCTCCAATTAGGTTGTGGAGATCGCCCCAAGCAATTTGACGGGTACCGGTGACCGCCCCCAAGGGTTGCCAAAGTGTACGGGTTCGGTGACCGCCCCCAAGGGTTGCCATTTGTACGGGTTCGACGACCGCCCTCAAGGGTCCCTTAGTGGAATCACGACATCTTGCATTGTGCGAGGGCGTGAGAAGATTACGGTGGCCCTAGTGGCTTCTTGGGGAGCATTGTGCCTCCACACCGCTCCAAACGGAGATTAGCATACGCAAGGGTGTGAACTTCGGGATACATCGTCGTCTCCGCTTGCCTCAGTTATCTCTTACTCGAGCCCTTTACTTATGCACTTTACTTTGTGATAGCCATATTGTTTCTTGTCATGTATCTTGCTATCACCTAGTAGTTTATCTTGGTTAGCATAAGTTGTTGGTGCACATAGGTGAGCCTAGTTTTTGTAGGTTTTGTGCTTCACAAATTAACTACTAGGTTTATTCCGCATTTGTTCAAGCCTAAACCGTAATTATTTTAAAGCGCCTATTCACCCCCCTTCTAGGCGACATCCACGATATTTCAATTGGTACCAGAGCCTCGTCTCTCTTTGATAGGCTTAACCGCCCAGAGAGTAAAGATGTCGACTAGGGGATTAGGATTCTCTGACACTCTTAGTTTCGATGGCACAAATTTTGATGGTTGGGTAATTCGCATGCTTAATCTCTTTAGGGTCATGGACCCAAATTTAGAGCGAATTGTAGATATGGGTTTTTATCCTCAAATGATCCGAAAGATTATCTTTAGAGGATGAGAAAAACTCTTATCTCAATGCTCAAGCTTCTAATTTGCTTTTCGATGCTTTGAGCAATGTAGTGATTTTTCAACTCATGCCATTCTGGGATGCTCATGAGTTGTGGACAAAGCTTCAATATAAATATGGTGTGTCCAAGATTTGTGGGGAATGATTGTTCTCCCTCCACCTTCGGCCGTGTTGCCTTCTCAACTTCTTCTACTTCACCTACATGTGGTTTGCCACAAGGTAATGATATCGTGAGTTGTGGTGTTCATTGCAATGATGATAGTGGGCTTATTGTTGATGATCCTTCACCACTTCCTTATTGCAATGCTTCATCTTTGGACTTTAACACTTCGAGCACTCCAAATGTTTCACATGCTTGTATTAATAGTTCTTGCATATCGTGTAGAAATTGCTTGACTAAATCTTATGATGATATGGTTGCTATGTCTTGTTGCCATGATAAAAATGCATCTATTTCCTCGAATTGTTGTTCTAACAATGTAGAGGAAACCCAACACCCCATGGAACAAGATGTGGTCTTGAATGGTGCTTCAAGGGATCCTACATCATCATCTATTGCGGTTTGCCTTATGGCTAAGGCTTCAAAGGTATCTCCCACTTTGAATCCCAATATATCTTGTGATGATATTGATGATTATAAGAATGATGATGATGTTGATGATGATGAAGAGAATGATAATGTTGCCTCCTTAAAAACTAAGGGGGAAATTATTTTTAAAGCTCTTCATAAAAATAAAATTGCTCGTTCCAACTTCATGGAAATTATGTCCATTGCCATTGAGGGCAAGAAATACATCGAGGAGTTGGAATCTCATCTTGAGGAGCATGGTCACCATTGAGAAAATGGAAGGCCATGAGCGTGATTACGCTAATGAGATCGCCAACCTCTCACAAGCTCTTGAACTTGAACAAACCACCAAGGAATCTCTTGAGGAGACCTTTGCCCTAGAATTATCTAGAATAAAGGAACCTCTTGATAGAGCCCTTGATGTGGCCAATGTTTTCAAAACTAAAAATGATAAGCTTGATTTTGCGTATGCCAAACTCCTTGAGGATTTTGAGCACCTCGAAAATGGCTCAAGGGTCATTAAGAGTGAGCTCATCAAACTCACCGAGTCTCATGCTCAACTTAAAGCTTCATATTCAGAAGAGCTTGCAAAGTTGCCTTCTCCTCTTGTTGTTAATAATGATGTTAGTGCTACTAACTCTATTTCTTGTGAAGCATCCTTGTTGAAGGAAAATGTTGAGCTAAGGGCTCAACTTGCGTTGCTATCTAGCAACTATGGGAAATTGGAAGTAAGTCATGAAAACCTCTCAAGCTCTCATGATGATCTTCTAGTATCCCATAATGTGCTAATGATAGCTCATGAGGCTATGATGACTAAGGTAACATCTAGTGAGCCTCATGTGGACACTAGCACTATTTCAAGTCTAAATGCTATATTGCCATGTGCTAGTCCTCGTAATTCATCCACTCATAATGTTGCTACTTCTTGTGATGAATTGCTTTCCTTGCCTTGTTGCTCTAACGACGAAGCTTATACTTCCTCTAGTACTTGTGTCGATACTAACCATGTATAGGAAATTAAAGAGCTCAAGGCTCAAGTCACTTGTTTGAAGAAAGACTTAGAAAAGTGTCATGAAGGGAAGTCTGTTGGGGAACGTAGCAGAAATTCAAAATTTTCTACGCATCACCAAGATCAATCTATGGAGTAATCTAGCAACGAGGGGAAGGGGAGTGCATCTACATACCATTGCAGATCGCGATGCGGAAGCGTTGCAAGAACGCGGATGAGGGAGTCGTACTCGTAGCGATTCAGATCACGGTTGATTCCGATCTAAGCACTGAAGAACGGTGCCTCCGCGTTCAACACACGTGCAGCCCGGTGACGTCTCCCATGCCTTGATCCAGCAAGGAGAGAGGGAGAGGTTGGGGAAGACTCCGTCCAGCAGCAGCACAACGGCGTGGTGGTGGTGGAGGAGCGTGGCAACCCGCAGGGCTTCGCCAAGCACCGCGGGAGAGGAGGAGGAGGGAGAGGGGTAGGGCTGCGCCGAAAGAGATACGTTCTCATGTATTGGGCAGCCCCAAACCTCAACTATATATAGGGGGGAAGGGGCTGCGCCCCCTCTAGGGTTTCCACCCCCAAGGGCTGGCGGCCAGCCCTAGATCCCATCTAGGGGGGCGGCCAAGGGGAGGAGAAGGGGGGCGCCACTAGGGTGGGCCTTAAGGCCCATCTGGACCTAGGGTTTGCCCCCTCCCACTCTCCCATGCGCCTTGGGCCTTGGTGGGGGGGCGCACCAGCCCACCTGGGGCTGGTACCCTCCCACACTTGGCCCATGCAGCCTTCTAGGGCTGGTGGCCCCACTTGGTGGACCCCCGGGACCCTCCCGGTGGTCCCGGTACATTACCGATATCACCCGAAACTTTTCCGGTGACCAAAACAGGACTTCCCATATATAAATCTTTACCTCCGGACCATTCCGGAACTCCTCGTGACGTCCGGGATCTCATCCGGGAATCCGAATAACATTCGGTAACCACGTACATACTTTCCCTATAACCCTAGCGTCATCGAACCTTAAGTGTGTAGACCCTACGGGTTCGGGAACCATGCAGACATGACCGAGACGTTCTCCGGTCAATAACCAACAGCGGGATCTGGATACCCATGTTGGCTCCCACATGTTCCACGATGATCTCATCGGATGAACCACGATGTCGGGGATTCAATCAATCCCGTATGCAATTCCCTTTGTCTATCGGTATGTTACTTGCCCGAGATTCGATCGTCGGTATCCCTATACCTTGTTCAATCTCGTTACCGGCAAGTCTCTTTACTCGTTCCGTAACTCACATCATCCCGTGATCAACTCCTTGGTCACATTGTGCACATTATGATGATGTCCTACCGAGTGGGCCCAGAGATACCTCTCCGTTTACACGGAGTGACAAATCCCAGTCTCGATTCGTGCCAACCCAACAGACACTTTCGGAGATACCTGTAGTGCACCTTTATAGCCACCCAGTTACGTTGTGACGTTTGGTACACCCAAAGCATTCCTACGGTATCCGGGAGTTGCACAATCTCATGGTCTAAGGAACTGATACTTGACATTAGAAAAGCTCTGAGCAAACGAACTACACGATCTTGTGCTAGGCTTAGGATTGGGTCTTGTCCATCACATCATTCTCCTAATGATGTGATCCCGTTATCAACGACATCCAATGTCCATGGTCAGGAAACCGTAACCATCTATTGATCAACGAGCTAGTCAACTAGAGGCTTACTAGGGACATGGTGTTGTCTATGTATCCACACATGTATCTGAGTTTCCTATCAATACAATTCTAGCATGGATAATAAACGATTATCATGAACAAGGAAATATAATAATAACCAATTTATTATTGCCTCTAGGGCATATTTCCAACAGTCTCCCACTTGCACTAGAGTCAATAATCTAGTCCACATCACCATGTGATTAACACTCATAGGTCACATCACCATGTGACCAACATCCAAAGAGTTTACTAGAGTCAACAATCTAGTTCACATCACTATGTGATTAACACTCAATGAGTTCTGGTTTGATCATGTTATGCTTGTGAGAGAGGTTATTAGTCAACGGGTCTGAACCTTTCAGATCCGTGTGTGCTTTACGAATATCTATGTCATCTTGTGGATGCTACCACGCGCTATTTGGAGCCATTTCAAATAATTGCTCTACTATACGAATCCGGTTTACTACTCAGAGTCATCCGGATTAGTGTCAAAGTTCGCATCGACGTAACCCTTTACGACGAACTCCTTTTCACCTCCATAATCGAGAAAATTCCTTAGTCCACTAGATACTAAGGATAAGTTCGACCGCTGTCATGTGATCCATTCCCGGATCACTATTGTACCCCTTGACCAACTCATGGCAAGGCACACTTCATGTGCGGTACACAGCATAGCATACTGTAGAGCCTACGTCTGAAGCATAGGGGACGACCTTCGTCCTTTCTCTCTCTTCTGCTGTGGTCAGGTCTTGAGTCTTACTCAATACTCACACCTTGTAACACAGCCAAGAACTCCTTCTTTGCTGATCTATTTTGAACTCTTTCAAAATCATGTCAAGGTGTGCGTTCTTTGAAAGTATCATCGGGCGTCTTGATCTATCTCTATAGATCTTGATGCCCAATATGTAAGCAGCTTTATCCAGGTCTTCCTTTGAAAAACTCCTTTCAAACAACCCTTTATGCTTTCCAGAAATTTTACATCATTTCGGATCAACAATATGTCATTCACATATACTTATCAGAAATGTTGTAGCGCTCCCACTCACTTTATTGTAAATACAAGTTTCTAACAAACTTTGTATAAACCCAAAAACTTTGATCACTCCATCAAAGCGTATATTCTGACTCCGAGATGCTTGCTCTAGTCCATGGAAGGATCGCTGGAGCTAGCATACCTTTTAGCATCCTTAGGATCGACAAAACCTTTCTGATTGTATCACATACAACCTTTCCTTACGAAAACTGGTAAGGAAACTTGTTTTGACATCCATCTGCCAGATTTCATAAATGCAGCTAATGCTAACATGATTCCGACGGACTTAAGCATCGCTACGGATGAGAAAATCTCATCGTAGTCAACTCCTTGAACTTGTGGAAATACTCTTTGCCACAAGTCGAGCTTCATAGACGGTAACATTACCGTCCACGTCCGTCTTCTTCTCAAAGATCCATTTATCTCGGATTTCATGGCTTCTAACCATTTGTCGGAATATGGGCCCACCATCGCTTCTCCATAGCTCGTAGGTTCAGTATTGTCCAACAACATGATATCTCAGACAGGATCACGTACCACTCTGAAGTAGCACGCATCCTCGTCGTCCTACGAGGTTTGGTAGTGACTTGATCCGAAGTTTCATGATCACTATCATAAGCTTCCACTTCAATTGGTGTAGGTGCCACAGGAACAACTTCCTGTGCCCTGCTACACACTAGTTGAAGTGACGGTTCAATAACCTTATCAAGTCTCCACCATCCTCCCACTCAATTCTTTCGAGAGAAACTTTTCCTCGAGAAAGGACCTGTTTCTAGAAGCAATTACTTTTGCTTCCAGATCTGAAATAGGAGGTATACCCAACTGTTTTGGGTATTCTATGAAGACGCATTTATCCGCTTTGGGTTCGAGCTTATCAGCCTGAAACTTTTTCACATAAGCATCGCAGCCCCAAACTTTTAAGAAACGACAACTTAGGTTTCTCTAAACGGTGTCGTCTCAACGGAATTGCGTGGTGCCCCTTTTAAAGTGAATGCGGTTGTCTCTAATGCCTAACCCATAAACGATAGTGGTAATTCGATAAGAGACATCATGGTATGCACCATATCCAATAGGGTGCAGTTATGATGTTCGGACACACCATCACACTATGGTGTTCCAGGCGGTATTAATTGTGAAACACTTTCCACAATGTCTTAATTGTGTGCCAAACTCGTAACTCAGATACTCATCTCTATGATCATATCACAGACATTTTATCCTCTTGTCACGACGATCTTCAACTTCACTCTGAAATTACTTGAACCTTTCAATAATTCAGACTTGTGTTTCATCAAGTAAATACACTCAGCATCTACTCAAATCATCTGTGAAGTAAGAACATAACGATATCCACTGCATGCCTCAGCACTCATTGGACTGCATACATCAAAATGTATTACTTCCAATAAGTTGCTCTCTTGTTCCATCTTACTGAAAACGAGGACTTTCAGTCATCTTGCCCATGTGGTATGATTTGCATGTCTCAAGTGATTCAAAATCAAGTGAGTCCAAACGATCCATCTGCATGGAGTTTCTTCATGCATATATACCAATAGACATGGTTCGCATGTCTCAATCTTTTCAAAAACGAGTGAGTCCAAAGATCCATCTACATGGAGCTTCTTCATGCGTTCTATACCAATATGACTCAAATGGCAGTGCCACAAGTATGTGGAACTATCATTACTATTTTATATCTTTTGGCACGAACATGTGTATCACTACGATCGAGATTCATTTTAGGTGCAAGACCATTGAAGGTATTATTCAAATAAACAGAGTAACCATTATTCTCCTTAAATGAATAACCGTATTGCGATAAACATAATCCAATCATGCTCAACGCAAACACCAAATCTCGATGGTAGAGGGAGCATGCGATGCTTGATCACATCAACCTTGGAAACACTTCCAACACATATCGTCATCTCACCTTTAGCTAGTCTCCGTTTATTCCGCAGCTTTTATTTCGAGTTACTAACACTTAGCAACCGAACCGGTATCTAATACCCTAGTGCTGCTAGGAGTACTAGTAAAGTACACATTCATATAACGTATATCCAATATACTTCTGTCGACCTTGCCCGCCTTCTCATCTACCAAGTATCTAGGGTAGTACTGCTTCAGTGACCGTTCCCCTCATTACAGAAGCACTTAGTCTCGGGTTTGGGTTCAACCTTGGGATTCTTCACTAGAGCAGCAAACGATTTGCTGTTTCATGAAGTATCCCTTTTGCCCTTGCCCTTCTAGAAACTAGTGGTTTTACTAACCATCAACAATTGATGCTCCTTCTTGATTTCTACTTTCGCGGTGTCAAACATCGCGAATGGCTCAAGGATCATCATAACTATCCCTGATATGTTATAGTTCATCACGAAGCTCTACTAGCTTGGTGGCAGTGACTATGGAGAACCATCACTATCTCATCTGGGAGATTAACTCCCACTCGATTCAAGCGATTGTGGTACTCAGACAATCTGAGCACATGCTCAACGATTGAGCTGTTCTCCCTTAGTTTGCAGGCTTAAGAAACTTGTCAGAGGTCTCATACCTCTTGACGGGCACTAGTCTGAAATCCCAATTTTAGTCTTCGGAACATCTCATATGTTCTGCGACGTTTCAAAACCGTCTTTGGTGCCACAATTCTAAACCGTTAGCAATACGCACTGAACTATCACATAGTCATCAAAACGTGTGTGTCAGATGTTTCGCAACATCTACAGACGACGCTGAGGTTCAGCATACCGAGCGGTGCATTAAGGACATAAGCCTTCTGTGCAGCAATGAGGACAATCCTCAGTTTACGGACCCAGTCCGCATAATTGCTACTACCAACTTTCAACTAAATTTTTCTCTAGGAACATATCTTAAATAGTAGAACTAAAGCGTATGACATAATTTGCAAAGACATTTTTGACTATGTTCATGATAATGAAGTTCATCTGATTATGATCCGAGTCAAACTAGGCCGTGTCCGATCATCACGTGAGACGGACTAGTCATCATCGGTGACCATCTCCATGTTGATCGTATCTACTATACGACTCATGTTCGACCTTTCGGTCTCTTGTGTTCCGAGGCCATGTCTGTACATGCTAGGCTCGTCAAGTCAACCTAAGTGTTTCGCATGTGTTCCGAGGCCATGTCTGTACATGCTAGGCTCGTCAACACCCGTTGTATTCGAACGTTAGAATCTATCACACCCGATCATCACGTGGTGCTTCGAAACAATGAACCTTCGCAACGGTGCACAGTTAGGGGGAACACTTCTCTTGAAATTTTAGTGAGGGATCATCTTATTTATGCTACCGTCGTTCTAAGCAAATAAGATGCATAACATGATAAACATCACATGCAATCAAATAGTGACATGATATGGCCAATATCATTTTGCTCCTTTGATCTCCATCTTCGGGGCACCATGATCATCTTTGTCACCGGCATGACACCATGATCTCCATCATCATGATCTCCATCATTGTGTCTTCATGAAGTTGTCACGCCAACGATTACTTCTACTTCTATGGCTAACGCGCTTAGCAATAAAGTAAAGTAATTTACATGGCGTTATTCAATGACACGCAGGTCATACAAAAAATAAAGACAACTCCTATGGCTCCTGCCGGTTGTCATATTCATCGACATGCAAGTCGTGATTCCTATTACAAGAATATGATCAATCTCATACATCACATATATCATTCATCACATCTTCTGGCCATATCACATCACATAGCACATGCTGCAAAAACAAGTTAGACGTCCTCTAATTGTTGTTGCAAGTTTTTACGTGGCTTGTATAGGTTTCTAGCAAGAACGTTTCTTACCTACGTAAAACCACAACGTGATATGCCAATTTCTATTTACCCTTCATAAGGACCCTTTTCATCGAATCCGTTCCGACTAAAGTGGGAGAGACAGACACCCGCTAGCCACCTTATGCAACTAGTGCATGTCAGTCGGTGGAACCTGTCTCACGTAAGCGTACGTGTAAGGTCGGTCCGGGCCGCTTCATCCCACAATGCTGCCGAAACAAGATAAGACTAGTAACGGCAAGTAAATTGACAACATCGATGCCCACAACTACTTTGTGTTCTACTCGTGCATAGAAACTACGCATAAACCTGGCTCTGATACCACTGTTGGGGAACGTAGCAGAAATTCAAAATTTTCTACGCATCACCAAGATCAATCTATGGAGTAATCTAGCAACGAGGGGAAGGGGAGTGCATCTACATACCATTGTAGATCACGATGCGGAAGCGTTGCAAGAACGCGGATGAGGGAGTCGTACTCGTAGCGATTCAGATCGCGGTTGATTCCGATCTAAGCACCGAAGAACGGTGCCTCCGCGTTCAACACACGTGCAGCCCGGTGACGTCTCCCACGCCTTGATCCAGCAAGGAGAGAGGGAGAGGTTGGGGAAGACTCCGTCCAGCAGCAGCACAACGGCGTGGTGGTGGTGGAGGAGCGTGGCAACCCGCAGGGCTTCGCCAAGCACCGCGGGAGAGGAGGAGGAGGGAGAGGGGTAGGGCTGCGCCGAAAGAGAGACGTTCTCATGTATTGGGCAGCCCCAAACCTCAACTATATATAGGGGGGGGAAGGGGATGCGCCCCCTCTAGGGTTTCCACCCCCAAGGGCTAGCGGCCAGCCCTAGATCCCATCTAGGGGGGCGGCCAAGGGGAGGAGAAGGGGGGGCGCCACTAGGGTGGGCCTTAAGGCCCATCTGGACCTAGGGTTTGCCCCCTCCCACTCTCCCATGCGCCTTGGGCCTTGGTGGGGGGGCGCACCAGCCCACCTGGGGCTGGTCCCCTCCCACACTTGGCCCACGCAGCCTTCTGGGGCTGGTGGCCCCACTTGGTGGACCCCCGGGACCCTCCCGGTGGTCCCGGTACATTACCGATATCACCCGAAACTTTTCCGGTGACCAAAACAGGACTTCCCATATATAAATCTTTACCTTCGGAACATTCCGGAACTCCTCGTGACGTCCGGGATCTCATCCGGGACTCTGAACAACATTCAGTAACCACGTACATACTTTCCCTATAACCCTAGCGTCATCGAACCTTAAGTGTGTAGACCCTACGGGTTCGGGAACCATGCAGACATGACCGAGACGTTCTCCGGTCAATAACCAACAGCGGGATCTGGATACCCAATGTGGCTCCCACATGTTCCACGATGATCTCATCGGATGAACCATGATGTGGGGGATTCAATCAATCCCGTATGCAATTCCCTTTGTCCATCGGTATGTTACTTGCCCGAGATTCGATCGTCGGTATCCCTATACCTTGTTCAATCTCGTTACCGGCAAGTCTCTTTACTCGTTCCGTAACTCACATCATCCCGTGATCAACTCCTTGGTCACATTGTGCACATTATGATGATGTCCTACCGAGTGGGCCCAGAGATACCTCTCCGTTTACACGGAGTGACAAATCCCAGTCTCGATTCGTGCCAACCCAACAGACACTTTCGGAAATACCTGTAGTGCACCTTTATAGCCACCCAGTTACATTGTGACGTTTGGTACACCCAAAGCATTCCTACGGTATCCGGGAGTTGCACAATCTCATGGTCTAAGGAACTGATACTTGACATTAGAAAAGCTCTGAGCAAACGAACTACACGATCTTGTGCTAGGCTTAGGATTGGGTCTCGTCCATCACATCATTCTCCTAATGATGTGATCCCGTTATCAACGACATCCAATGTCCATGGTCAGGAGACCGTAACCATCTATTGATCAACGAGCTAGTCAACTAGAGGCTTACTAGGGACATGGTGTTGTCTATGTATCCACACATGTATCTGAGTTTCCTATCAATACAATTCTAGCATGGATAATAAACGACTATCATGAACAAGGAAATATAATAATAACCAATTTATTATTGCCTCTAGGGGATATTTCCAACAGAAGTCCACACTCAATAATATCTTGAGAGTGCAAAAATCCCCCATTGACAAATGTGGACTTGGATTCAACTCCAATAAGAAGAAGTCCAAGAGAAACAAGAAGGGCCTGGAACAAGTCAATAATTCGGCCAAGATTATTTGCTTCAAGTGCAAAATTGAAGGGCATCATGTTAGATCTTGCCCATTGAAGAAGAAGCCCATTAATGACAAGCAACAAGGGAAGCGGCCACAAGTTCATTCTCATGCCCAACCTCAAGTTGAAGAAAGGCCTCTTCCCAAGAAGACTCAAGCTAATGCTTCTCAAGTTGAGAAATCAAGTGAGAAGAAAGTGAAGAGTAGACGTTGATACTTATGTTGTGAGAAAGGTCACGTTGCTTCTTCATGCACGAATGGTATCTTATCCAACCCTATTCTAATTGATGATATCTATTCTCTTGGGAAGGATAAGGCTGGCAATGTGTTTGCCAAAGTTGTTGGTACTAAAAGTGGTGTCAAGAAAAGAACCATTTGGGTAGCTAAGCCTATTGTGACTAGCCTCTTAGGACCCAACTTGGTTGGGGACCAACAAGCTCAAACTTGATCAATAGGTGTTTTTGGAGGTCATTGAAGACTTGCCTACATTATGAAGAATTAAGGGGACTTCATCATTCTTATTGTCTCAAGCCAAGTCAATTGGGTTTTCAAGTTTCTATCTTTTATCCAATGTGCCTCCTGGCGGTAACTTGTACTTAAATTGTTTACATTGAAAATTACTTGCCCCTTTGCATGTTTTGGTTTTGTTCCTTGCATGTGTTTGTATATGTTGTGCCTCCAATTGCTTTTCTTGAGTAATCAAGTATGTGTGTGTTGGTTTGCACATCATGTACATGTGTGTCGTACGTTGAGCCTTTATGCATCTTGTTTGTATCTTAGTTGGCTCTTGTGAGAGATTAATGGAATATCACATTGTGGGGGAGTAATGTGCTTTGTACACCTCACAATCCTATAAATGTGTGTACATGAGGAATACCATCTAGTATTGATATTACCAGATTATCTAGTCGCTATGTGGTATGTCTTTGCATGAGAAATTCAAATTCTAAATAGTCCATTTAATTATCTCTTGTTGGATCCTCTTATTGCCTCTTGTTAAGTTTTTATTGGTATCACATTATGGGGGAGTAATATTCTATGTGCATATTACAAGCCTAGAAAATGTGTACATTTGAGATATTGTCACCTAGAATTGATATTGTAAATTATCTTGTTCCTAGGTGGCATGTTAGCTCTACAAGTTGCAATTTGCTTGTGTTTGGTGTGAAGATGATGTTGGATATCCTTGCTATCTACCAACGGGAATTATTTCCAAATACTTATTGTCTTTTTACAATTGGTACTCACTTATGTGTGGTAGAAATTATTGATCATCTTTACATTGGCCTTTGCTTTTATTTGCCTTATCTCTTGCCTAGGATTGTGTCAACTCCCATTGTATTCCACACCACTTGTGGATCTTGTAAATTCCTTGAACTTGTCTAGTGTTTGTATAGATATAGTGAAAGTGGCGATCACATCTTGTGCTTCTTGTATTCAAATGCAAATTCTCAATAATGCACAATGCTTGGGGGAGCTATCCTATTTTCTATAAAACACTCATCTTGTTATCCTTATAAAGTGTGTGTTAGTGGAAGGCAAGCCGTTTTCTTTTTGGTACTTTGTGCCATCATGAAACTTTGTAGAGAGCTTGGTTTGTTTGGAACCATCCTCTCTTTTGGGAGTTTGATATCTTTTATTTAGTGTGTATCAATGGATATCTCATTCCTCGATGTATCTGTTATGGATATCCTCCAAGTGTTGATTTATTCATTTGCTATATTTTCTTCACTTGGTATTTCTTTGGCAATTGGTATCGGTTCTTGAAAGTATTGAGCATGCATATTAACTTCATGTAGTCTCTTTGGCATGCTTTCTTTCTTTGACCCAATATATAGGGGAAACTCCACCAAGTCTCAAATTGGATGAGATGTGCATGGAATTCATTTTAATATCTATATGCACATATTTATGTGGAGTTTGTCCTTTGTATTGTTGGTTCTCTAACTCTTTGGTCCCCATGAGGTTGGGTACCATTTTGTTTTTGTTGTTGTTCTAGGAACAATTGGAGATACATTGGATGCTCGGCTCACTCACAAGGAAGGTGGTGTCACCATGTGCTTATTGGAGTCAAGCTAGGATGTTCAATGAACTACTATCTAATACCTTCAATTGGTATCTTCTGCATCCTTCCAATGCTATCTCGGTAACAAGTATCTATTCATGCTTTCCTCTCTTGCATTCAACCTTGTGTAGGTTGCATCTTGGCATGATATTCATTTCATATCTTGTCATACTTGTTTCCCTTCTCAAAGAATCCCAACGATGATCTCTTGTTGCTAGTTGTGATGTCTTTGATGGATATGTGGTTGGACTTCATTTATATACAATAAGACCATATCTAGCCAAGTGCTATGCTTTCAAGCAAATATCTTATTGGTATATTTATGACTTCCTTGTGGATATCTTGTTCTTTCCTTTTTGTAACTATTTCATGTGTACATCCTTCTTTGTGGATTGACATCATCATGATCGTCATCTACCAAGAATCTTACACACTTGAGAGAAGTTGCATATCTAGTTGATATCCCTTTCTTTCACGTCCACCGTTTCTTTCTCATGTTATTTCTTTGGTGGCTCCATGAAAGTGTGTGCCTTGAGTGCGGGTCATATCTCGTTGCATATTGATGCACTCTTATGTGGTGAAGATCTTATTCCTCATGCTTGTCTTGACGAGGCTTTTTGCCATCTTAATTGGTATCCCTCGTCTTGATGAGGCTTTCACTTTCTATCTTCATCATGGGTTGTCACAAGCTTGGTTGTTTTTTCGCTTTTTAGTAAGCTTGTGTATCCATTTGCTTGTTGTGTGTGTGGGAAGGTCATGTCTTGCACCTTGTATCTCATTTATCCAAGACTATGTTGATTCTTAATGCTCATCCTTACATTAATCTTCTCAAGTGATTTGTCATGACTCACACATATCTTTTTGGTTGGGCCTTTTCTTAAATTGCCTCTTTTACATGTTGCTCAACCATGTGTTTGTTGCAAGTGCTAGGCTTTGTTTCCTATATGCTCACTTGCACTTGTTGTAAGTTTCTATTGATTTTGGGGGAGCTATGATCCTATTTTGTGCACTTTGTATCCAAATACAAAAATTCTTATTTGTGCACAAATCATGGGGAGCTTCTCTAGTTTCTTTAGAACACTCCTTTGCTCATATCTTAATATCCTTTATTCATGTGGCTCATAGGATCTTTGGTCTAGTTGGTTCAATTGATATCTGTTGATTGCTTGCTTCAATTGGTATCTTTTGATAGCTTGGTTGCTTGTGTCTCTCTTTGTTATGTCTTTGTGGCATATCATTCTTTAGCAATCTTTGTGCCTCAATATAGTTTGTCTTCCTTGATAACCCACAAGTATAGGGGATCGCAACAGTTTTCGAGGGTAGAGTATTCAACCCAAATTTATTGATTCGACACAAGGGGAGCCAAAGAATATTCTCAAGTATTAGCAGTTGAGTTGTCAATTCAACCACACCTGGATAACTTAATATCTGCAGCAAAGTATTTAGTAGCAAAGTAGTATGGAAGTAACGGTAATGGTGGCAAAAGTAACAGTAGCAGTTTTGTAGTAATTGTAACAGTGGCAACGGTAAAGTAACTAAGCGGAGAACAATATGTGAAAAGCTTGTAGGCATTGGATCAGTGATGGATAATTATGTCGGATGCGATTATTCATGCAACAGTTATAACATAGGGTGACACAGAACTAGCTCCAATTCATCAATGTAATGTAGGCATGTATTCCGAATATAGTCATACGTGCTTATGGAAAAGAACTTGCATGACATCTTTTGTCCTACCCTCCCGTGGCAGCGGGGTCCTATTGGAAACTAAGGGATATTAAGGCCTCCTTTTAATAGAGTACCGGACCAAAGCATTAACACATAGTGAATACATGAACTCCTCAAACTACGGTCATCACCGGGAGTGGTCCCGATTATTGTCACTTCGGGGTTGCCGGATCATAACACATAGTAGGTGACTAATGACTTGCAAGATAGGATCAAGAACTCACATATATTCATGAAAACATAATAGGTTCAGATCTGAATTCATGGCACTCGGCCCTAGTGACAAGCATTAAGCATAGCAAAGTCATAGCAACATCAATCTCAGAACATAGTGGATACTAGGGATCAAACCCTAACAAAACTAACTCGATTACATGATAAATCTCATCCAACCCATCACCGTCCAGCAAGCCTATGATGGAATTACTCACGCACGGCGGTGAGCATCATGAAATTGGTGATGGAGGATGGTTGATGATGACGACGGCGACGGATTCCCCTCTCCGGAGCCCCGGACGGACTCCAGATCAGCCTTCCCGAGAGAGTTTAGGGCTTGGCGGCGGCTCCGTATCGTAAAACGTGATGAATCCTGCTCTCTGATTTTTTTCTCCCCGAACGTGAATATATGGAGTTGGAGTTGAGGTCGGTGGAGCACCAGGGGGCCCACGAGGCGGGGGCGCTCCCAGGGGGTAGGCGTGCCCCCACCCTCGTGGATAGGGTGTGGGCCCCCTGGCCTTGATTCTTTCGCTAGTATTTTTTATTAATTCCAAAAATAATCTCCGTGAAGTTTCAGGTCATTCCGAGAACTTTTATTTCTGCACAAAAATAACACCATGGCAATTCTGCTGAAAACAGCGTCAGTCCGGGTTAGTTCCATTCAAATCATGCAAGTTAGAGTCCAAAACAAGGGCAAAAGTGTTTGGAAAAGTAGATACGACGGAGACGTACCAACTCCCCCAAGCTTAAACCTTTGCTTGTCCTCAAGCAATTCAGTTGATAAACTGAAAGTGATAAAGAAAAACTTTTACAAACTCTGTTTGCTCTTGTTGTTGCAAATATGTAAAGCCATCATTCAAGTTTTCAGCAACGATTATGAACTAACCATATTCACAATAACACTTAGGTCTCATGTTTACTCATATCAATGGCATAATTAACTAGCGAGCAATAATAATAAATCTCGGATGACAACACTTTCTCAAAACAATCATAATATGATATAACAAGATGGTATCTCACTAGCCTTTTCTGAGACCGCAAAACATAAATGCAGAGCACCTTTGAAGATCAAGGACTGACTAGACATTGTAATTCATGGTAAAAGAGATCTAGTCATAGTCATACTCAATATAAATTAATAGTAATGGATGCAAATGACAGCGGTGCTCTCCAACTGGTGCTTTTTAATAAGAAGGTGATGACTCAACGTAAAAGTAAATAGATAGGCCCTTTGCAGAGGGAAGCAGGGATTTATAGAGGTGCCAGAGCTCGATTTTGAAATAGAGATAAATAATATTTTGAGTGGCATACTTTCATTGTCAACATAACAACCGAGAGATCTCGATATCTTCCATGCTACACACATTATAGGTGGTTCCCAAACAGATTGGTAAAGTTTATACTCCTCCACCACCAACAAGCACACTCCACGGCTGGTCCGAAACAACGGGTACCGTCCAACTAACAACAATCCTGGGGGAGTTTTGTTTGCAATTATTTTGATTTGATTTGAGCATGGGACTGGGCATCCCGGTGACCAGCCATTTTCTCGTGAGTGAGGAGCGGAGTCCACTCCTCTTGAGAATAACCTGCCTAGCATGGAAGATACAGACAACCCTAGTTGATACATGAGCTATTCGAGCATACAAAACAGAATTTCATTTGAAGGTTTAGAGTTTGGCACATACAAATTTACTTGGAACGGCAGGTAGATACCGCATATAGGAAGGTATGGTGGACTCATATGGAATAACTTTGGGGTTTATGGAGGTGGATGCACAAGCAGTATTCTTGCTTAGTACAAGTTAAGGCTAGAAAAAGACGGGGAAGCGACCAACTAGAGAGCGACAACAGTCATGAACATGCATTAAAATTAATAAACATTGAGTGCAAGCATGAGTAGGATATAATTCACCATGAACATAAATATCGTGGAGGCTATGTTGATTTTGTTTCAACTACATGCGTGAACATGTGCCAAGTCAAACCACTCGAATCATTCAAAGGAGGATACCACCCTATCATACCACATCACAACCATTTTAATAGCATGTTGGCACGCAAGGTAAACCATTATAAACTCCTAGCTAATTAAGCATGGCATAAGAAACTATAATCTCTAATTGTCATTGCAAACATGTTTATTCATAATAGGCTGAATCAGGAACGATGAACTAATCATATTTACAAAAACAAGAGAGTTCGAGTTCATACCAGCTTCTCTCATCTCAATCAGTCCATCATATATCGTCATTATTGCCTTTCACTTGCACGATCGAACAATGTGGATAATAATAATAATAATGCACGTGCATTGGACTAAGCTGGAATCTGCGAGCATTTAATTCAAGGGAGAAGACAAGGTAATATGGGCTCTTGGTTAAATCAACAATAATGCATATAAGAGCCACTTAACATTTTCATTATGGTCTTCTCCTCTCGACCCCCAAAGAAAAGAAAAGAAATAAAACTATTTACACGGGAAAGCTCCCAACAAGCAAAAGAAGAACGAGAAATCTTTTGGGGTTTTCTTTTAATTACTACTACAGGCATGGTAAGTAAACTAGCTAAAAGTTACAACTAAATTTTTTGTTTTTATTAAGGGTTTTCAAACACACAAGAAGAAATCATAAAAACGAAAATAAACTAGCATGGATAGTACAATGAAAAGGTATGAGCACCGACAACTAGCATGAGTGTGCGAACATGAATGTAATGCCGGTGGGAAATACGTACTCCCCCAAGCTTAGGCTTTTGGCCTAAGTTGGTTTATGCCCATGAATCAAAGTTGTAGTTGGGGTCGTACTGAGATGCAGCCGCTATTGCATCGTGAGCTGCAGCTTGGAGGCGAGCTGCTCTCGCCCTCCTCTCTTACTCGTTTGCCTCCTCCCTGGTTATGACATATCTCCCCTTTGCCTGAAAGTCAAAGAAAGTAGGAGCAGGGAGAGAAATATGGATGGCGCGACGTCTGCCAAAGATTAGTCGGTACTGGAGAGGCTGTTCATTCCTCTCAATAAATTGATGGCGAACCATAGCATTAAAATCTAGATAAGCAGGAGGCAATTCCATATCATAATCACGAATGGGTACCTCAAGATAATGAGCTAAACGGGTTGCATAAATTCCACCAAACAAGTCTCCACTTATACCGTTATTATGCAACCTACGCGCAACAATGGCTCCCAAGTTATATTGTTTATCTCCTAATACAGCACTCTTGAGAACACTAAGATTAGGAACACACATGTGGCATGCCTCATCCTTAACGTTTATGCATCTACCTATAAAGAGAGCAAAATAATGTATAGCAGGAAAATGGATGCTCCCTATGGTAGCTTGTGTTATTTCTCTAAATTCCCCCACAGTGATACTAGCAAGAAAATCTCTAAACTCAGATTTGCGAGGTTCACTAGCACTACCCCATTGCGGGAGTTTACAAGCAGTATTAAAATCCTCTAGGTCCATGGTATAAGATTTATCATACAGATCAAATAGGACCATGTGAGAGTTGCGTGATGATGTAAATTTAAATTTTCTCACAAAGGAATCAGTAAGGTAGCAGTACTGGAGGCACTTATCTGACGCAAAGCCCTCCAAGTCAGCGTTACGCACATATGAGTCAAATTCCCCCTTAATTCCTGCTCGAACCATGAAGTTTTCTGACGGCCATTCACAAGGCTGCACTTGAGCTTCCCTTGGTGGTTCATGGTCCGGCTCACGTATTGCGAGCCTGGGTCCTTGCTTCCTTGAGGAACCACCTTGGTACATTTTCCTAAACATATTTCTTCCTCTGAAAAATTTCTGAAAATTTTAGTAACTTAAAATAAAAGTGAACCAAACTCAACAAAATTGATAGCAACTACTCCCACAAGTGTCTAGAGACTATATCATGCATTAGAACTACTTGGGACCATATAAATTTGACATGCAAGCTCAAGAATAGGGTCACCTAAGCAGCAAAAATTTGTAATAAATAAAGCACTAGAATAAAAACTAATTGGACCATTGGAGGAGTCACATACCAAAGAACAATCCCCCAAAGCAGTTTTGTGAGTGGAGCTTTGAGCAAGGAGATCGAAAATGGCAGCAAGATGAGCTAGAACTCGTGCTTGAGCTGGCTGGTGATTTTTTTGGGAGGAAGGAGTGTGTGGGTGCAGGAATAAGTGGAGGGGGCCCACCAGGGGCCCACGAGGCAGGGGGGCGCGCCCAGGGGGTGTGGGCACGCCTTGGACCCTCGTGGCCAGGTGCTTGCTCCCCCTGATGTGTTCTCAGTGCCAGATATTCTCAAATATTCTATAAAAATCATATTTCAATTTCGGGGCATTTGGGAAACTTTTAATTTCGGGGTATTTTTTATTGCACGGATAATTTAGAAAACTGACAGAAAATGCTATTTTTGCTTTATTTAATCTAAATAACAAAAAGTAAAAGGAGGGTACAGAAGGTTGTGCTTTCTAACTTCATCCATGTCATGCTCATTAAAAGGAATCCACTAACAAGGTTGATCAAGTCTTGTTAACAAACTCATTCCGAATCACATGAAACCGGAGAATTTTCGAATAGCACTAGGTTACCTCAACGGGGATATGCACGTCCCCAACAATAAGAATATCACATTTCTTTTTGACAGTAGGAAGAGGAAATTCAAAACCTCCAAAAGTAATCGATGGAATTTTTCCAATAGAGTTTATACTATGAACTTGAGGTTGTTTCCTCGGAAAGTGTACCGTATGCTCATTGCCATTAACATGAAAAGTGACATTGCCTTTGTTGCAATCAATAACAGCCCCTGCAGTATTCAAAAAGGGTCTTCCAAGAATAATAGACATACTATCATCCTCGGGAATGTCAAGAATAACAAAGTCCGTTAAAATAATAACGTTTGCAACCACAATAGGCACATCCTCACAAATACCGACAGGTATAGCAGTTGATTTATCGGCCATTTGCAAAGATATTTCAGTAGGTGTCAACTTATTCAAGTCAAGTCTACGATATAAAGAGAGAGGCATAACACTAACACTGGCTCCAAGATCACATAAAGCAGTTTTAACATAGTTTCTTTTAATGGAGCATGGTATAGTTGGTACTCCTGGATCTCCTAATTTCTTTGGTATTCCACCCTTAAAAGTATAATTAGCAAGCATGGTGGAAATTTCAGCTTCCGGTATCTTTCTTTTATTTGTAACAATATCTTTCATATACTTAGCATAAGGATTCATTTTAAGCATATCAGTCAAACGCATACGCAAAAAGATAGGTCTAATCATTTCAACAAAGTGCTCAAAATCCTCATCATCCTTTTTCTTGGATGGTTTAGGAGGAAAAGGCATGGGTTTCTGAACCCATGGTTCTCTTTCTTTACCGTGCTTCCTAGCAACAAAGTCTCTCTTATCATAACGTTGATTCTTTGATTGTGGGTTATCAAGATCAATGGCAGGTTCAATCTCTACATCATTGTCATTTCTAGGTTGAGCATCAACATGAACGTCATCATTATCATTATCACTAGGTTCATGTTCATTACCAAATTGTGTTTCAGCATCAGAAATAGAAATATCATTGGGATTCTCAGGTGTGTCAACAACAGGTTCACCAGAAGCATGCAAAGTCCTATCATTTTTCTTTTTCTTCCTCTTAGAAAGACTAGGTGCATCAACATTATTTCTCTGAGAATCTTGCTCAATTCTCTTAGGGTGACCTTCAGGATACAAAGGTTCCTGAGTCATTTTACCCCCTCTAGTCATAAGTCTAACAGCATTATCATTCTTCTTATTATTTAATTCATTGAGCAAATCATTTTGAGCTTTAAGTACTTGTTCTACTTGAGTGGTAACCAAGAAGCATGTTTACTAATAAGTTTGAGTTCACCTTTAACTCTAGACATATAATCACTCAAGTGTTCAATCATATAAGCATTGCGTTTCAATTGTCTACCAAAATAAGCATTGAAGTCTTCTTGCTTAACCATAAAATCATTAAACTCATCCAAGCATTGACTAGGAAATTTAGTGGACAGGGTTTCAGCTTTATCATATCTATAGAGAGAATTTACCGTTACTACCTGTGTCGGGTTATCAAGACCGTGTATCTCTTCAAGAGGCGGTAAATTCTTAACATCTTCAGCTTTAATACCTTTTTCTTTCATAGATTTCTTCGACTCTTGCATATCTTCAGGACTGAGAAATAGAATACCCCTTTTCTTCGGAGTTGGCTTAGGAGTTGGTTCAGGAAGTGTCCAATTATTTTCATTAGTCAACATATTATTCAATAGTAATTCAGCTTGATCGACAGTTCTTTCCCTGAAAACACAACCAGCACAACTATCCAGGTGGTCTCTGGAAACATCGGTTAGTCCATTATAAAAGATATCAAGTATTTCATTTTTCTTGAGAGGATGATCAGGCAAAGCATTAAGTAATTGGAGAAGCCTCCCCCAAGCTTGTGGGAGACTCTCTTCTTCAATTTGCACAAAATTATATATTTCCCTTAAAGCAGCTTGTTTCTTATGAGCGGGGAAATATTTAGCAGAGAAGTAATAAATCATATCCTGGGGACTACACACACAACCAGGATCAAGAGAATTAAACCATGTTTTAGCATCACCCTTTAATGAGAACAGAAACAATTGAAGGATATAGTAGTAGCGAGTTTTCTCATCATTAGTGAATAGGGTGGCTATATCATTTAATTTAGTAAGATGTGCCACAACAATTTCAGATTCATAGCCATAGAAAGGATCAAATTCAACCAAAGTAATTATCTCAGGATCGACAGAGAAATCATAATCCTTATCGGTAACACAGATAGGTGAAGTAGCAAAAGCAGGGTCATATTTCATTCTAGCATTCAATGATTTTTCTTTCAACTTAGCTAATAATTTCTTAAGATCACTTCTATCATTGCAAGCAAGAAAATCTCTAGCAGTTTCTTCATCCATTACATAACCCTCAGGCACAACAGGCAATTCATATCTAGGGGGAGAATCTTCATCATCACTTTCATCAATATTATCAGTTTCAATAATTTCATTCTCTCTATCCCTAGCAAGTTGTTCATCAAGAAATTCACCCAGTGGCACAGTATTATCAAGCATAGAAGTAGTTTCATCATAAGTATCATGCAAAACAGAAGTGGCATCATCAATAACACGCGACATATCAGAATTAATAGCAGAAGCAGGTTTAGGTGTCGCAAGTTTACTCAAAACAGAAGGCGAATCAAGTGCAGAGCTAGATGGCAGTTCCTTACCTCCGCTCGTAGTTGAGGGATAAATCTTGGTTTTCTCGTCTTTCAAGTTCCTCATAGTGACCAGCAGATATAAATCCCAAGTGACTCAAAGAATAGAGCTATGCTCCCCGGCAATGGCGCCAGAAAATAGTCTTGATGACCCACAAGTATAGGGGATCGCAATAGTTTTCGAGGGTAGAGTATTCAACCCAAATTTATTGATTCGACACAAGGGGAGCCAAAGAATATTCTCAGGTAGTAGCAGTTGAGTTGTCAATTCAACCACACCTGGATAACTTAATATCTGCAGCAAAGTATTTAGTAGCAAAGTAGTATGGAAGTAACGGTAACGATGGCAAAAGTAACAGTAGCAGTTTTGTAGTAATTGTAACAGTGGCAACGGTAAAGTGACTAAGCGGAGAACAATATGTGAAAAGCTCGTAGGCATTGGATCGGTGATGGATAATTATGTCGGATGCGATTATTCATGCAATAGTTATAACATAGGGTGACACAGAACTAGCTCCAATTCATCAATGTAATGTAGGCATGTATTCCGAATATAGTCATACGTGCTTATGGAAAAGAAGTTGCATGGCATCTTTTGTCCTACCCTCCCATGGCAGCGGGGTCCTATTGGAAACTAAGGGATATTAAGGCCTCCTTTTAATAGAGTACCGGACCAAAGCATTAACACATAGTGAATACATGAACTCCTCAAACTACGGTCATCACCGGGAGTGGTCTCGATTATTGTCACTTCGGGGTTGCCGGATCATAACACATAGTAGGTGACCAATGACTTGCAAGATAGGATCAAGAACTCACATATATTCATGAAAACATAATAGGTTCAGATCCGAATTCATGGCACTCGGGCCCTAGTGACAAGCATTAAGCATAGCAAAGTCATAGCAACATCAATCTCAGAACATAGTGGATACTAGGGATCAAACCCTAACAAAACTAACTCAATTACATGATAAATCTCATCCAACCCATCACCGTCCAGCAAGCCTATGATGGAATTACTCACGCACGGCGGTGAGCATCATGAAATTGGTGATGGAGGATGGTTGATGATGACGACGGTGACGGATTCCCCTCTCCGGAGCCCCGAATGGACTCCAGATCAGCCCTCCCGAGAGAGTTTAGGGCTTGGCGGCGGCTCCGTATCGTAAAACATGATGAATCCTTCTCTCTGATTTTTTTCTCCCCGAACGTGAATATATGGAGTTGGAGTTGAGGTCGGTGGAGCACCAGGAGGCCCACGAGGCAGGGGGCACGCCCAGGGGGTAAGGCGCGCCCCCACCCTCGTGGATAGGGTGTGGGCCCCCTGGCCTTGATTCTTTCGCCAGTATTTTTTATTAATTCCAAAAATAATCTCCGTGAAGTTTCAGGTCATTCCGAGAACTTTTATTTCTGCACAAAAATAACACTATGGCAATTCTGCAGAAAACAGCGTCAGTCCAGGTTAGTTCCATTCAAATCATGCAAGTTAGAGTCCAAAACAAGGGCAAAAGTGTTTGGAAAAGTAGATACGACGGAGACGTATCATTCCTCCAAGTATTTACCTTTGGATATGTGTATGACATTCCACTCTCTTGTTGAGAAATACACAATTTCTGGAGGAACACTTTCTATATTGGCCTTCTAAGCTTTTCGCCCATTTTGGCAATCGATGCCAATGGGGGAGAAGTTTCAGAGAGTTTTGTGGAGAATGTTTCAGAGTTTTGCATTGCTTTGGTTTTGTTCCTAAGCATTTGCATCTCTTACTCATGCATCATTGGTTGTAGCATTGCATGGTGATGCATAATTCCTTATATAAACTCTCTTGAAAGTGATTGTCATCAATTACCAAAATGGGGAAGATTGAAAGGACATGCGGTGCCCCCATGTGTGGTTTTGGTAATTGATGACATTCTCTATGGACTAATGGTTGCATTGAGTTATATTTGAAGGATTTGTCCATAGGCATTTCTTGAAGTCCATGTGTTGGTTTCAAGGAGTTTATGTGTTGACCAAGTTGCTATTAAGGAATTATCCAAAGATTGGTCATGTGAGAGTTGAGCTTATTGCAAGCATGTCTTAAAGAAGAAGATTGTGTGATCATTCATGCTTACCTTCAAGGCATCATCCAAATGAAGAGAGTTGGAAAGGTTCAAGGTTGATCAAGACTAAGTCAAGAGTGAATCAAGTTGATCAACTCACAGAGCGTAGAAAATGTACCGAGAGGGATCAAGTGATCCCATGGTATGATACTAACCCATGGTTGATACGTCTCCAACGTATCTATAATTTGTTATTGTTCCATTCTATTATATATTCTGTTTTGGATGTTTAATGGTCTTTATTATACACTTCTATATTATTTTTGGGACTAACCTATTAACCGGAGGCCCAGCCCAAATTGCTGTTTTTTTGTGCCTATTTTAGTGTTTCGAAGGAAATGGATATCAAACGGAGTCCAAACGGAATGAAACCTTCGGGAACGTGATTTTCAGAACAAACGTGATCCAGAGGACTTGGAGTGGACGACAAGCAATCAGCAAGGAGGCCACGAGGCAGGGGGGCACACCTACCCCCTGGGCGCGCCCTCCACCCTCGTAGCTCCACCGACCTACTTCTTCCTCCTATATATACCTACGTACCCTGGAAACATCATATACGGAGCAAAAACCCTATTTCCACCGCCGCAACCTTCTGTACCCGTGAGATCCCATCTTGGGGCCTTTTTCGGTGCTCCGCCGGAGGGGGCATCGATCACGGAGGGCTTCTACATCAACACCATAGCCTCTCCGATGATGTGTGAGTAGTTTACCTCAGACCTTCGGGTCCATAGTTATTAGCTAGATGTCTTCTTCTCTCTCTCTGGATCTCAATACAAAGTTCTCCTCGATCTTCTTGGAGATCTATTCTATGTAATCTTCTTTTGCGGTGTGTTTGTCGAGATCCGATGAATTGTGGGTTTATGATCAAGATTATCTATGAACAATATTTGAATCTCCTCTGAATTCTTTTATGTATGATTGGTTATCTTTGCAAGTCTCTTCGAATTATCAGTTTGGTTTGGCCTACTAGATTGATCTTTCTTGCAATGGGAGAAGTGCTTAGCTTTGGGTTCAATCTTGCGGTGCTCGATCCCAGTGACAGTAGGGGAAACGACACGTATTGTATTGTTGCCATCGAGGATAAAAAGATGGGGTTTATATCATATTGCATGAGTTTATCCCTCTACATCATGTCATCTTGCTTAAAGCGTTACTCTGTTCTTATGAACTTAATACTCTAGATGCATGTTGGATAGCGGTCGATGTGTGGAGTAATAGTAGTAGATGCGGGCAGGAGTCGGTCTACTTGTCACGGACGTGATGCCTATATACATGATCATACCTAGATATTCTCATAACTATGCTCAATTCTATCAATTGCTCGACAGTAATTTGTTCACCCACCGTAATACTTATGCTATCTTGAGAGAAGCCACTACTGAAACCTATGGCCCCCGGGTCTATTTTCCATCATATTAATCTCCCGTCAACAAGCTATTTCTGGCACCGTTTATTTTGCTTTCTTTACTTTTAGTCTTTATTACAAAAATACCAAAAATATTATCTTATCATCTCTATCAGATCTCACTTTTGCTAGTGGCCGTGAAGGGATTGACAACCCCTTTATCGCGTTGGTTGCAAGGTTCTTATTTGTTTGTGTAGGTGCGTGGGACTTGAGCGTGGTCTCCTATTGGATTGATACCTTGGTTCTCAAAAACTGAGGAAAATACTTACGCTACTTTACTGCATCACCCTTTCCTCTTCAAGGGAAAACAACGCAGTGCTCAAGAGGTAGCAAGAAGGATTTCTGGCGCCGTTGCCGGGGAGTCTACGCACAAGTCAAGACATACCAAGTACCCATCACAAACTCTTATCCCTCGCATTACATTATTTGCCATTTGCCTCTCGTTTTCCTCTCCCCCACTTCACCTTTGCCGTTTTATTCGCCTTCTTCTCGCCAGATTTATTGTTTGCTTGTGTTACCATGTGCCTTCTATTTGCTTGCATCTTTGCTTGCTAAAAATCTATTGATATGGATCCACTTAAAGTGTTCTACTTGGATCATCTTCGATCCTTATGCGCTCGTGCTGAAACCCCAACTAGCCTAGTTGATGGGAAATCTTTAGATGAGCATGCTCATTTTGTGCGTCACCGTTTGTCTGAAAAAGGGAGACTCTTATGGGATCAAATAAATAGATTGCTGTGTTATGCTTGGAATCTTTGTGAGATTTATGATTTTACATGTTGCTCTAAGAACCCTAAAAAACACCTTCCCTACCTATGTGAGTTTAATGAAAATGAAATCTTATCTTCTTATGCAAAGGGTGTTTATAGTTACTATGATATCGAACAAATTGAAGAATTTGTTGCTTTTAAGGGTGCTTATGAAGTTGCTTCTTTGATTGAAAAGTATGATGTTACTCTCTACGAATCTGAAAATTTTGACATACTTAAATATTGCTATGAAAACTATGCTCATAATGTCTATGTCAAAGAATTTATTGAGAGAATGACCGTTGCTTTGGAAGAAAATAATGATATGCATGAATCTATAGATAATGATGAACATGATGCTTGCTATTGTTGTGGCCATGATGCCAATATTTATGAAGATGAATTTGCTATAGTTCCTTATGTTAAACATGAGATCGTTGCTATTGCACCCATACTTGATAGTTTCGTCGATGAAAAGCATGATCACAATGATGTTATTATAAATTCTATTAATGTCAATTGTGTTAATGATATGCAAAACCCTAAGCTTGGGGAGGCTAAGTTTGCTATGTCTACTACTTGCTGCAATGATCATGATTGGGGTGATTCTTTTTATGATCTTGAAAATTTATTTAAGCCCCATGATGAATACGAGATTGATAATAGTGTTTGCAATAATATTGAAAGTGGGTTTGGAAGAGTGTCAACTTTAGATCCCACATATTTGGATTTTGATCAATCTTATGAAATGTTTGATAAAAGTGGGCTTGGAGAGGTCATGACTTTAGTTAATGATAATCCCACTATTTTGGAAGAGTGCCAACTTCGCATGCATGTGGATCGTGTTGAGAATATGTTTTGTGATAGCTATTTTGTTGAATTTTCTTATGATCCTACATGTAATTATTATAATAGAGGAAAATATGGAAATTTTCATGTTACTAAATTACCTCTCGTTATGTTGAGATTGCTATTGTTTCTTTCTTCTTCCTTGCATATGCTAGTTTTTGCTAGCCTTGATAATGTGTTTTCTTATAAAAAAACCTATGCATAGGAAGTATGTTAGACTTAAGTTTGTTTGTCACATGTTTTATGATGCTCTCTTTATGCTTCAATTCTTGTCTTTCATGTGAGCATCATTGAAATCTCAATGCCTAACTAAAAAGGCTTTAAAGAAAAGCGCTTGTTGGGAGGCAACCCAATTTTATTTTAATTTCTTTCTTTTTGTTCCTGTTTAGCAATAAATATTTGATCTAGCCTCTGGTTAGATTTGTTTTTATGTTTTAATTAGTGTTTGTGCCAAGTAAGACCTATAGGATCTTCTTGGATGATAGTTATTTGATCTTGCTGAAAATTCCAGAAACTTTCTGTTCACGAAAACAATTGTTAAAAATCACCAGAACGTGATAAAATACTGATTCCAATTGCAGTAGATCAATAAACAAATTGTATTGGTCGTCCTATTTTGGTAGATTTTTCTGAGTTCCAGAAGTTTGCGTTTGATACAGATTACTACAGACTGTTCTGTTTTTGACAGATTCTGTTTTTTGTGTGTTGTTTGCTTATTTTGATTAATCTATGGCTAGTAAAAGAGTTTATAAACCATAGAGAAGTTGGAATAAAGTAGGTTTAACACCAATATAAATAAATAATGAGTTCATTACAGTACCTTGAAGTGGTGCTTTGTTTTCTTTCGCTAACGGAGCTCACGAGATTTTCTGTTAAGTTTTGTGTTGTGAAGTTTTCAAGTTTTGGGTAAAGACTTGATGGATTATGGAACAAGGATTGGAAAGAGCCTAAGCTTGGGGATGCCCAAGGCACCCCAAGGTAAAATTCAAGGAAAACCAAAAGCCTAAGCTTGGGGATGCCCCAGAAGGCATCCCCTCTTTCGTCTTCGTCTATCGGTAACTTTACTTGGGGCTATATTTTTATTCACCACATGATATGTGTTTTGCTTGGAGCGTCTTGTATGATTTGAGTCTTTGCTTTTTAGTTTATCACAATCATCCTCGCTGTACACACATTTTGAGAGAGGCACACATGATTCGGAATTTGTTAGAATACCCTATGTGCTTCACTTATATCTTTTGAGCTATATAGTTTTTGCTCTAGTGCTTCACTTATATCTTTTAGAGCACGGTGGTGGTTTTGTTTTATAGAGATTATTGTTCTCTCGTGCTTCACTTATATTATTTTGAGAGTCCTACAAAACAGCATGGTAATTTGCTTAAATTGTGAAATTAGTCCTAATATGATAGGCATCCAATATTAGTAAAAACTCTCTTATAAGTGCGTTGAATACTAAGAGAAGTTTGATACTTGATGATTGTTTTGAGATATGGAGGTAGTGATATGAAAGTTGTGCTAGTTGAGTAATTGTGAATTTGAGACATACTTGTGTTAAAGTTTGCAAGTCCCGTTGCATGCATGTATGGTAAACGTTGTGTAACAAATTTGAAACATGAGGTGTTCTTGGATTGTCCTCCTTATGAGTGGCGGTCGGGGACGAGCGATGGTCTTTTCCTACCAATCTATCCCCCTAGGAGCATGCGCGTAGTGCTTGGTTTTGATGACTTGTAGATTTTTGCAATAAGCATGTGAGTTCTTTATGACTAATGTTGAGTCCATGGATTATACGCACTCTCACCCTTCCATCATTGCTAGCCTCTTCGGTACCGTGCATTGCCCTTTATCACCTTGAGAGTTGGTGCAAACTTCGCCGGTGCATCCAAACCCCGTGATACGATAGGCTCTATCACACATAAACCTCCTTATATCTTCCTCAAAACAGCCACCATACCTACCTATTATGGCATTTCCATAGCCATTCCGAGATATATTACCATGCAACTTTCCACCATTCTGTTTATCATGACACGCTTCATTATTGTCATATTGCTTTGCATGATCTTGTAGTTGACATCGTATTTGTGGCAAAGCCACCATGCATATTATTTCATACATGTCACTCTTGATTCATTGCCCATCCCGGTACACCGCCGGAGGCATTCATATAGAGTCATACTTTGTTCTAGTATCGAGTTGTAATCATTGAGTTGTAAATAAATAGAAGTGTGATGATCATCATTCATAGAGCATTGTCCCAAATAAAAAAATAAAAAAAGAGAAAGGCCAAATAAAAAAAGAAAGGCAAAAAAAGAAAAAAGAAAATAAAATAAAAAGGTGGCAATGCTACTATCCTTTTTTCCACACTTGTGCTTCAAAGTAGCACCATGATCTTTATGATAGAGAGTCTTTTGTTTTGTCACTTTCATATACTAGTGGGAAATTTTCATTATAGAACTTGGCTTGTATATTCCAACAATGGGCTTCCTCAAATGCCCTAGGTCTTCGTGAGCAAGCAAGTTGGATGCACACCCACTTAGTTTCTTTTGTTGAGCTTTCATACATTTATAGCTCTAGTGCATCCGTTGCATGGCAATCCCTACTCCTTGCATTGCCATCAATTGATGGGCATCTCCCTAGCCCGTTGATTAGCCTCGTTAATGTGAGACTTTCTCCTTTTTTGTCTTCTCCACATAACCCCCATCATCATATTCTATTCCACCCATAGTGCTATATCCATGGCTCACGCTCATATATTGCGTGAAAGTTGAAAAAGTTTGAGATTACTAAAGTATGAAACAATTGCTTGGCTTGTCATCGGGGTTGTGCATGATGAGAGCATTCTTGTGTGACGAAAATGGAGCATGACCAAACTATATGATTTTGTAGGGATGAACTTTCTTTGACCATGTTATTTTAAGAAGACATAATTGCTTAGTTAGTATGCTTGAATTAGTATTATTTTTATGTCAATATTAAACTTTTATCTTGAATCTTTCGGATCAGAATATTCATGCCACAATTAAGAGAATTACATTGAAAATTATGCTAAGAAGCATTCCACATCAAAAATTCTGTTTTTTTCATTTACCTACTCGAGGACGAGCAGGAATTAAGCTTGGGGATGCTTGATACGTCTCCAACGTATCTATAATTTTTTATTGTTCCATGCTATTATATATTATGTTTTGGATGCTTAATGGGCTTTATTATACACTTTTATATTATTTTTGGGACTAACCTATTAACCGGAGGCCCAGCCCAAATTGTTGTTTTTTTGCCTATTTCAGTGTTTCGAAGGAAATGGATATCAAACGGAGTCCAAACGGAATGAAACCTTCGGGAACGTGATTTTCGGAACAAACGTGATCCAGAGGACTTGGAGTGGACGTCAAGCAATCAACGAGGAGGCCACGAGGCAGGAGGGCGCGCCTACCCCCTGGGCGCGCCATCCACCCTCGTGGGCCCCTCGTAGCTCCACCGACCTACTTCTTCCTCCTATATATACCTACGTACCCTGGAAACATCATATACGGAGCAAAAACCCTATTTCCACCGCCGCAGCCTTCTGTCGGTGCTCCGCCGGAGGGGGCATCGATCACGGAGGGCTTCTACATCAACACCATAGCCTCTCCGATGATGTGTGAGTAGTTTACCTCAGACCTTCGGGTCCATAGTTATTAGCTAGATGGCTTCTTCTCTCTCTTTGGATCTCAATACAAAGTTCTCCTCGATCTTCGGAGATCTATTCGATGTAATCTTCTTTTGCGGTGTGTTTGTCGAGATCCGATGAATTGTGGGTTTATGATCAAGATTATCTATGAACAATATTTGAATCTCACCTGAATTCTTTTATGTATGATTGGTTATCTTTGCAAGTCTCTTCGAATTATCACTTTGGTTTGGCCTACTAGATTGATCTTTCTTGCAATGGGAGAAGTGCTTAGCTTTGGGTTCAATCTTGCGGTGCTCGATCCCAGTGACAGTAGGGGAAACGACACGTATTGTATTGTTGCCATCAAGGATAAAAAGATGGGGTTTATATCATATTGCATGAGTTTATCCCTCTACATCATGTCATCTTGCTTAAAGCGTTACTCTGTTCTTATGAACTTAATACTCTAGATGCATGCTGGATAGCGGTCGATGTGTGGAGTAATAGTAGTAGATGCAGGCAGGAGTCGGTCTACTTGTCACGGACGTGATGCCTATATACATGATCATACCTAGATATTCTCATAACTATGCTCAATTCTATCAATTGCTCGACAGTAATTTGTTCACCCACCGTAATACTTATGCTATCTTGAGAGAAGCCACTAGTCAAACCTATGGCCCCCGGGTCTATTTTCCATCATATTAATCTCCCGTCAACAAGCTATTTCTGGCACCGTTTATTTTGCTTTCTTTACTTTTAGTCTTTGTCACAAAAATACCAAAAATATTATCTTATCATCTCTATCAGATCTCACTTTTGCAAGTGGCCGTGAAGGGATTGACAACCCCTTTATCGCGTTGGTTGCAAGGTTCTTATTTATTTGTGTAGGTGCGTGGGACTTGAGTGCGGTCTCCTACTGGATTGATACCTTGGTTCTCCAAAACTGAGGGAAATACTTACGCTACTTTACTGCATCACCCTTTCCTCTTCAAGGGAAAACCAACGTAGTGCTCAAGAGGTAGCAATGGTCTTCATGAGATTTCTTTGTGGGGTTAGGTTGCCGTGTGCACGTTCAAGTGATGCATCACGAAGAGATCAAGTGCTTGAAGATTGCCGTCCACTATGGTGACAATGGACTTGTGAAGATGTGCCGAAGAGTGGCTCACCCATAGTGGAGTATGGGGGAACAATCTACTAGTCTTCACTGAGCCAACGCAATCAAGAAAGGTGGTCCTACTTGAGAAAGTCAAGATCGTCTACATCTAGATCAAGTGGACTTTGTGCAAGGCAAAGGTTTGGAGACCAGGTTATAGGATCGATTGTTGTACTATCAAGGGGGGCTCTCAAGTGAGTAGCTTGATCGTATCGTTCGTAGAGAGCTCAAACCATTGCATGCTTGCATCATCTTTCTTGGCTCTTGTTTTGTTTTATCCTTGTGAGATTTGGAGCTTATGGTCATCTTCTTGACAAGCTCGAGTTCATCGAAAACGGAGTTCACATACTTCTTCTATTGTGTTTTCGGTGTTGGAGGTTTTACCGGTCTTATTCGAGGAAGGGTTCTCACCATTTTCTTATGGGACTTTTCTAATTTCATTCTTATTGTTATTTCTATCAATATTGTGTTATCCCTTGTCGCTAGCTTTCCAACAAACTTGGTTTCGTTGAATTTGGAGTCCGTTTGCAGAAGTTGTGTCAGTTTTGGTGTCCTTAAAAAGGCTGCAGCGGTACTACCGCTCATGCGAGCGGTACTACCGCTTAGAGGGGATGTAATTTTTTACTACCGCTCTTGGGAGCGGTACTACCGCGGCTACTTCCGTGACTACTTCCGCTCCGGACCAAAAACTCGTCTCAAGTCCAGCGGTGGTTGGCATGGATGTATTTTTTTAGTACCGCTCGCAAGCAGTAGTACCGCTACCCTTTGAGGTAGTACCGCTACCCCTAGCGGTAGTACCGTGAGGATGAGCGGTAGTACCGCTCTATGCGGGCTGTGAGCATAACAGTTGGATTTCTCCCCACCTATAAAAGGGGGTCTTCTTCCCAAGTGAACCTTATCCTTTGAGCTCGTGTTCTTCCCCCATTTTGACCTTCTTCGAGCTTGCTATCTCTCAATTCCTCCATGGATTCTTGCTAGTTTTTGTGGGAAAAGAGAGAGGAGGTCTAGATCCACATTTCCACCAATCACTTTCTCCTCTACGTGAGGGGAACCCCTTGGATCTAGATCTTGGAGTTCTTGGTGTTCTCCTTCTTGTTCTTCCTCTCATTTTCCTCCCTAGCATTAGTTGCTTTGGTGGGATTTGGGAGAGAAGGCTTGAGCACTCTGTGTGCCCTTGCCATTGCATTTGGTGCATCGGTTTGAGCTCTCCACGGTGATATGTGGAAGTTACAAGTTGAGAATCTTATTACTCTTGGGTGCTTGGTACCCTTGAGCTTGTTCCTCTTGGGTGCTTGGGCGCCCTAGACGGTTGGTGGTGTTCGGGGCTCAATCATTGTGGTGTAAAGCTCCGAGCAAGCGTCGGGGGTCTCCAATTAGGTTGTGGAGATTGCCCCGAGCAATTTGACGGGTATCGGTGACCGCCCCCAAGGGTTGCAAAGTGTACGGGTTCGGTGACCGCCCCCAAGGGTTGCCATTTGTACGGGTTCGGTGATCGCCCTCAAGGGTCCCTTAGTGGAATCACAGCATCTTGCATTGTGCGAGGGCGTGAGGAGATTTCGGTGGCCCTAGTGGCTTCTTGGGGAGCATTGTGCCTCCACACCGCTCCAACCGGAGATTAGCATCCGCAAGGGTGTGAACTTCGGGATACATCACCATCTCCGCTTGCCTCGGTTATCTCTTACCCGAGCCTTTTACTTATGCACTTTAGTTTGTGATAGCCATATTGTTTCTTGTCATATATCTTGCTATCACCTAGTAGTTTATCTTGGTTAGCATAAGTTGTTGGTGCACATAGGTGAGCCTAGTTGTTGTAGGTTTTGTGCTTCACAAATTAACCGCTAGGTTTATTCCGCATTTGTTCAAGCCTAAACCGTAATTATTTTAAAGCGCCTATTCACCCCCCCTTCTAGGCGACATCCATGATCTTTCACCAAATGATGCAAGGTTTTTTTTGGATTGGAAGTATACTTCAATGATCTTTTGGTGGTATAGCCCATTGTCGTGTTTCATCTTCCAAATGATTGCAGGATAGCAAAAGATCATAGGCACATTCTGATACTTGAGATTCATATTCGAAACTTGTTTTGGCAAACTTTATTTCTTCGTAAGCTCAAAGATTGGTGATTTCCCTCAACTTGTCCCGAGTTCAGACAACAACAAAGGTGATGAAAGTACAACCACTTCACTAGTTTCATATGGGAAATTAAGTTAGTGTTCACCCAATTAGTTATTTGTTTGGCGCGACTTCTTCTGATTGGACGTATAGTTGTTGGAGTCTTGTCGATGGCAGTGATGTCCTCATCATTCTTACCCCCTTAAAAAGAGTCATCCTCGATTCTGATGGGCCAAATACGGAGAAAGATCAGAGGCATTGAAAGATGGACCAACTCCATACTCCGTTGGAAGGTCAATATTGTAGGCATTATCATTTATCCTCTCAAGCACTTTGAATGGGCCATCTCCACATGGCTGCAACTTGCACTTCCTTTGATCGGGAAAATGATCCTTCCACAAGTGTACCCACACAAGATCTTCTTCTTCAAACAAAATATTCTTTCTTCCCTTATTTGCTCGTTTTGCATATTGCCTAGTCATCTTCTCAATGTTTTCCTTGGCCTTCTCATGAATGCAAGGTTGGACTGTTCCTGCAATAGTAAAGGCAAAAGATCTATGGGAGTAGCAGGTTTGAACCAATATGCAATCTCAAATGGACAAAGTTAAGTGCTTGGATGTATTGCCCTGTTGTATGCAAACTCCACGTGAGGTAGACACTCTTCCCACATCTTCGCATTTTTCTTTAAAACTATTCTTAGCATCATGGACACTGTGCGGTTTACAACTTCGGTTTGTCCATTTGTTTGTGGGTAACATGTGGTGGAAAAGAGTAGTTGGCTCCAAGCTCTGCCCACAAAGCTATCCAAAAATAGCTCTTTAGCTTTGTGTAACAGTTGGAAACAAATGGTGTGTGTCACTTTATGCAACAACACAACTTTCCTTGAGAAATAATTCAACAGTATGTGAAGCTTTTGTGACATGGAATAAAACGAGTCATCTTGCTAAACCTATCAACCACCTAGACCGAATCACTCCCCTTCTTAGTACGTGGCAAACCAAGAACGAAGTCCTTAGAAATATCTTCCCAAGGTGTACTAGGAATTGATAAAGGCGTATGAAGTCCATGAGGGGTTTAAATGTGCCTTAGCTTTGTGGCAAATCTCACAACACAATACATAGCGCGCCTCGTCCTTGGCCAAAAGAAATGGTCAACCAACACACTCTAGGTTTTCTTAGCTCCAAAATGCCCCATGCAACTGAAGGAAATATGCCCTAGAGGCAATAATAAAGTTATTATTTATTTCCTTATATCATGATAAATGTTTATTATTCATGCTAGAATTGTATTAACCGGAAACATAATACATGTGTGAATACATAGACAAACAGAGTGTCACTAGTATCCCTCTACTTGACTAGCTCGTTAATCAAAGATGGTTATGTTTCCTAGCCATAGACATGAGTTGTCATTTGATTAACGGGATCACCTCATTAGGAGAATGACGTGATTGACTTGACCCATTCCGTTAGCTTAGCACTCGATCGTTTAGTATGTTGCTATTGCTTTCTTCATGACTTATACATGTTCCTATGACTATGAGATTATGCAACTCCCGTTTACCGGAGGAACACTTTGTGTGCTACCAAACGTCACAACGTAAATGGGTGATTATAAAGGTGCTCTACAGGTGTCTCCAAAGGTACTTGTTGGGTTGGCGTATTTCGAGATTAGGATTTGTCACTCCGATTGTCGGAGAGGTATCTCTGGGCCCACTCGGTAATGCACATCACTATAAGCCTTGCAAGCATTGTGACTAATGAGTTAGTTGCGGGATGATGTATTACGGAACGAGTAAAGAGACTTGCCGGTAACGAGATTGAACTAGGTATCGAGATACCGACGATCGAATCTCGGGCAAGTAACATACCGATGACAAAGGGAACAACATATGTTGTTATGCGGTCTGACCGATAAAGATCTTCGTAGAATATGTGGGAGCCAATATGGGCATCCAGGTCCCGCTATTGGTTATTGACCGGAGAGGTGTCTCGGTCATGTCTACATAGTTCTCGAACCCGTAGGGTCCGCACGCTTAACGTTACGATGACAGTTTTATTGAGTTTTGATGTACTGAAGGAGTTCGGAGTCCCGGATGAGATCTGGGACATGACGAGGAGTCTCGAAATGGTCGAGACGTAAAGATCGATATATTGGACGACTATATTCGGACATCGGAAAGGTTCCGAGTGATTCGGGTATTTTCGGAGTACCGGAGAGTTACGGGAATTCGTATTGGGCCTTAATGGGCCATACGAGAAAGGAGAGAAAGGCCTCAAAAGGTGGCCGCGCCCCTCCCCATGGTCTGGTCCGAATTGGACTAGGGAAGGGGGGCGCCCCCTTCCTTCTTTCTCCTTCTCCCTTCCCTTCTCCTATTCCAACAAGGAAAGGAGGAGTCCTACTCCCGGTGGGAGTAGGACTCCCCCCTTTGGCGCGCCTCTCCCCTTGGCCGGCTGCCTCCCCCTTGCTCCTTTATATACGGGGGCAGGGGGCACCCCATGGACACACAATTGATATACGATATTTTAGCCGTGTGCGGTGCCCCCTCCACCATATTACACCTCGATAATATCGTTGCGGAGCTTAGGCGAAGCCCTGCGTCGGTAGAACATCATCATCGTCACCACGCCGTCGTGCTGACGAAACTCTCCCTCAACACTCGGCTGGATCGGAGTTCGAGGGACGTCATCGAGCTGAACGTGTGCTGAACTCGGAGGTGCCGTGCGTTCGGTACTTGATCGGTCGGATCGTGAAGACGTACGACTACATCAATCGCGTTGTGTTAACGCTTCCGCTTTTGGTCTACGAGGGTACGTGGACAACACTCTCCCCTCTCGTTGCTATGCATCACCATGATCTTGCGTGTGCGTAGGAATTTTTTTGAAATTACTACGTTGCCCAATAGTGGCATCCGAGCCTGGTTTTATGCGTTGATGCTATGCACGAGTAGAACACAAGTGAGTTGTGGGCGATATAAGTCATACTGCTTACCAGCATGTCATACTTTGGTTCAGCGGTATTGTGAGATGAAGCGGCCCGGACTGACATTACGCGTACGCTTACGCGAGACTGGTTTCACCGTTGTGAGCACTCGTTGCTTAAAGGTGACTGGCGGGTGTCTGTCTCTCTCACTTTAGTTGAACCGAGTGTGGCTACGCCCGATCCTTGCGAAGGTTAAAACAACACCAACTTGACAAACTATCGTTGTGGTTTTGATGCGTAGGTAAGAACGGTTCTTGCTAAGCCCGTAGCAGCCACGTAAAACTTGCAACAACAAAGTAGAGGACGTCTAACTTGTTTTTGCAGGGCATGTTGTGATGTGATATGGTCAAGACATGATGCTATATTTTATTGTATGAGATGATCATGTTTTGTAACCGAGTTATCGGCAACTGGCAGGAGCCATATGGTTGTCGCTTTATTGTATGAAATGCAATCGCCATGTAATTGTTTTTACTTTATCACTAAGCGGTAGCGATAGTCGTAAAAGCAATAGTTGGCGAGACGACAACGATGCTACGATGGAGATCAAGGTGTCGCGCCGGTGACGATGGTGATCATGATGGTGCTTCGGAGATGGAGATCACAAGCACAAGATGATGATGGCCATATCATATCACTTATATTGATTGCATGTGATGTTAATCTTTTATGCATCTTATCTTGCTTTGATTGACGGTAGCATTATAAGATGATCTCTCACTAAAATTTCAAGATAAAAGTGTTCTCCCTGAGTATGCACCGTTGCGAAAGTTCTTCGTGCTGAGACACCACGTGATGATCGGGTGTGATAGGCTCTACGTTCAAATAAAACGGGTGCAAAACAGTTGCACACGCGGAATACTCAGGTTAAACTTGACGAGCCTAGCATATGCAGATATGGCCTCGGAACACGGAGACCGAAAGGTTGAGCGTGAATCATATAGTAGATATGATCAACATAGTGATGTTCACCATTGAAACTACTCCATCTCACGTGATGATCGGACATGGTTTAGTTGATATGGATCACGTGATCACTTAGAGGATTAGAGGGATGTCTATCTAAGTGGGAGTTCTTAAGTAATATGATCAATTGAACTTAAATTTATCATGAACTTAGTCCTGATAGTATTTTGCAAATTATGTTGTAGATCAATAGCTCGCGTTGTTCCTTCCCTGTGTTTATTTTTGATATGTTCCTAGAGAAAAATTATGTTGAAAAATGTTAGTAGCAAAGATGCGGATTGGATCCGTGATCTGAGGATTATCCTCACTGCTGCACAGAAGAATTATGTCCTTGATGCACCGCTAGGTGACAGACCTATTGCAGGAGCAGATGCAGACGTTATGAACGTTTGGCTAGCTCAATATGATGACTACTTGATAGTTTAGTGCACCATGCAACGGCTTAGAATCGGGACTTCAAAGACGTTTTGAACGTCATGGACCATATGAGATGTTCCAGGAGTTGAAGTTAATATTTCAAGCAAATACCCGAGTTGAGAGATATGAAGTCTCCAACAAGTTCTATAGCTAAAAAATGGAGGAGAATAGCTCAAGCAGTGAGCATGTGCTCAGATTGTCTGGGTACTACAATCACTTGAATCAAGTGGGAGTTAATCTTCCAGGTAAAATAGTGATTGACAGAATTCTCTAGTCACCATCACCAAGTTAGTACAACTTCGTGATGAACTATAGTATGAAAGGGATGACGAAAGTAATTCCCGAGCTCTTCGCGATGCTGAAATCGACGAAGGTAGAAATCAAGAAAGAGCATCAAGTGTTGATGGTAAACAAGACCACTAGTTTCAAGAAAAGGGCAAAGGGATAGAAGGGGAACTTCAAAAAGAACGGCAAGCAAGTTGCTACTCAAGTGAAGAAGCCCAAGTCTGTACCTAAGCCTGAGACTAAGTGCTTCTACTGCAAAGGGACTGGTCACTGGAAGCGGAACTGCCCCAAGTATTTGGTGGATAAGAAGGATGGCAAAAGTGAACAAAGGTATATTTGATATACAGATTATTGATGTGTATTTTACTAGTGTTCATAGCAACCCCTCGGTATTTGATACTGGTTCAGTTGCTAAAGAGTAGTAACTCGAAACGGGAGTTGCATAATGAACAGAAACTAGTTAAGGATGAAGTGACGATGTGTATTGGAAGTGGTTCCAAGATTGATATGATCATCATCGCACACTCCCTATACTTTCGGGATTAGTGTTGAAACTAAATAAGTGTTATTTGGTGTTTGCGTTGAGCATGAATATGATTTGATCATGTTTGTTGCAATACGGTTATTCATTTAAATGAGAGAATAATTGTTGTTCTGTTTACATGAATAAAACCTTAGATGGTCATACACCCAATAAAATGGTTTGTTGGATCTCGATCGTAGTGATACACATATTCATAATAATGAAGCCAAAAGATGCAAAGTTAATAATGATAGTGCAACTTATTTGTGGCACTGCCGTTTAGGTCATATTGGTGTAAAGTGCATGAAGAAACTCCATACTGATGGGATTTAGGAATCACTTGATTATGAATCACTTGATGCTTGCGAACCGTGCCTCATGGGCAAGATGACTAAAACGCCGTTCTCCGGAACTATGGAGAGAGCAACAGATTTGTTGGAAATCATACATACAGATGTATGTGGTCCGATGAATATTGAGGCTCGTAGCAGGTATCATTATTTTCTGACCTTCACAGATGATTTGAGCAGATATGGGTATATCTACTTAATCAAACAGAAGTCTGAAACATTTGAAAAGTTCATATAATTTCAGAGTGAAGCGGAAAATCATCGTAACAAGAAAATAAAGTTTCTACGATCTGATCGTGGAGAAGAGTATTTGAGTTACGAGTTTGGCCTTCAGTTAAAACAATGTAAAATAGTTTCACTACTCACGCCACCTGGAACACCACAGTGTAATGGTGTGTCCGAACATTGTAACCGTACTTTATTAGATATGGTGCGATATATGATGTCTCTTACCGATCTACCACTATCGTTTTTTGGGGTTATGCATTAGAGACAGCTGCATTCACGTTAAATAGGGTACCATCTAAATCCGTTGAGACGACATCTTATGAACTGTGGTTTGGCAAGAAACCAAAGTTGTCGTTTCTTAAAGTTTGGGGTTGCGAAGCTTATGTGAAAAGGTTTCATCCTGATAAGCTCAAACCCAAATCGGAGAAATGTGTCTTCATAGGATACCCAAAGGAGACAGTTGGGTACACCTTCTATCACAGATCCGAAGGCAAGACATTCGTTGCTAAGTATGGATCCTTTCTAGAGAAGGAGTTTCTCTCGAAAGAAGTGAGTGGGAGAAAAGTAGAACTTGATGAGGTAATTGTACCTGCTCCCTTATTGGAAAGTAGTTCATCACAGAAATCTGTTCCTGTGACTCGTACACCAATTAGTGAGGAAGTTAATGATGATGATCATGTAACTTCAGATCAAGTTCCTACCAAACCTCGTAGGTAAACCAGAGTAAGATCCGCAGCAGAGTGGTACGGTAATCCTGTTCTGGAGGTTATGTTACTAGACCATGACGAACCTACGAACTATGAAGAAGCGATGGTGAGCCCAGATTCCGCAAAATGGCTTGAGGCCATGAAATCTGAGATGGGATCCATGTATGAGAACAAACTGAGGACTTTGGTTGACTTGCCCGATGATCGGCAAGCCATAGAAAATAAATGGATCTTCAAGAGGAAGATGGACGCTGATAGTAGTGTTACTATCTACAAAGCTAGACTTGTCGGAAAAAGGTTTTTTGACAAAGTTCAAGGTGTTGACTACGATGAGATTTTCTCACTCGCAGCGATGCTTAAGTCTGTCCGAATCATGTTAGCAATTGCCGCATTTTATGAAATCTGGCAAATAAACAAAACTGCATTCCTTAATGGATTTATTAAAGAAGAGTTGTATATGATGCAACCAGAAGGTTTTGTCAATCCTAAAGGTGCTAACAAAATATGCAAAGGTCCAGCGATCCATCTATGGACTGGTGCAAGCATCTCGGAGTAGGAATATACGCTTTGATAAGTTGATCAAAGGATATAGTTTTATACAGACTTGCGGTGAAGCCTGTATTTACAAGAAAGTGAGTGGGAGCACTACAACATTTCTGATAAGTATATGTGAATGACATATTGGTGATCGGAAATAATGTAGAATTATTCTGCAAAGCATAAAGGAGTTTTTGAAAGAAAGACCTCGGTGAAGCTGCTTACATATTGAGCATCAAGATCTATAGAGATAGATCAAGACGCTTGATAAGTTTTTTTCAATGAGTACATACCTTAACAAGATTTTGAAGTGGTTCAAAATGGAACAGTCAAAGAAAGAGTTTCTTGCCTGTGTTACAAGGTGTGAAATTGAGTAAGACTCAAAGCCCGACCACGGCAGAAGATAGAAAAAGAATGAAAGTCATTCCCTATGCCTCGGCCATAGGTTCTATAAAGTATGCCATACTGTGTACCAGACCTATTGTATACCCTGCACTGTGTTTAGGAAGGGAGAACAATAGTGATCTAGGAGTAGATCACTGGACAGCGGTCAAAATTATCCTTAGTGGAATAAGGATACGTTTCTCGATTATGGAAGTGACAAAAGGTTCGTCGTAAAGGGTTACGTCGATGCAAGTTTTGACACTAATCTAGATGACTCTAAGTCTCGGTCTAGATACATATTGAAAGTGGGAGCAATTAGCTAGAGTAGCTCCGTGCAGAGCATTGTAGACATAGAAATTTGCAAAATACTTACGGATCTGAATGTGACAGACCCGTTGACTAAAATTATCTCACAAGCAAAACATAATCACACCTTAGTACTCTTTGGGTGTTAATCACATAGCGATGTGAACTAGATTATTGACTCTAGTAAACCCTTTGGGTGTTGGTCACATGACGATGTGAAACTATGGGTGTTAATCACATGGTGATGTGAACTATTAATCACATGGTGATGTGAACTATTGATGTTAAATCACATGGCGATGTGAACTAGATTATTGACTTTAGTGCAAGTGGGAGACTGAAGGAAATATGCCCTAGAGGCAATAATAAAGTTATTATTTATTTCCTTATATCATGATAAATGTTTATTATTCATGCTAGAATTGTATTAACCGGAAACATAATACATGTGTGAATACATAGACAAACAGAGTGTCACTAGTATGCCTCTACTTGACTAGCTCGTTAATCAAAGATGGTTATGTTTCCTAGCCATAGACATGAGTTGTCATTTGATTAACGGGATCACCTCATTAGGAGAATGACGTGATTGACTTGACCCATTCCGTTAGCTTAGCACTCGATCGTTTAGTATGTTGCTATTGCTTTCTTCATGACTTATACATGTTTCTATGACTATGAGATTATGCAACTCCCGTTTACCGGAGGAACACTTTGTGTGCTACCAAATGTCACAACGTAAATGGGTGATTATAAAGGTGCTCTACAGGTGTCTCTAAAGGTACTTGTTGGGTTGGCGTATTTCGAGATTAGGATTTGTCACTCCGATTGTCGGAGAGGTATCTCTGGGCCCACTCGGTAATGCACATCACTATAAGCCTTGCAAGCATTGTGACTAATGAGTTAGTTGCGGGATGATGTATTACGGAACGAGTAAAGAGACTTGACGGTAACGAGATTGAACTAGGTATCGAGATACCGACGATCGAATCTCGGGCAAGTAACATACCGATGACAAAGGGAACAACCTATGTTGTTATGCGGTCTGACCGATAAAGATCTTCGTAGAATATGTGGGAGCCAATATGGGCATCCAGGTCCCGCTATTGGTTATTGACCGGAGAGGTGTCTCGGTCATGTCTACATAGTTCTCGAACCCGTAGGGTCCGCACGCTTAACGTTACGATGACAGTTTTATTGAGTTTTGATGTACCGAAGGAGTTCGGAGTCCCGGATGAGATCGGGGACATGACGAGGAGTCCCGAAATGGTCGAGACGTAAAGATCGATATATTGGACGACTATATTCGGACATCGAAAAGGTTCCGAGTGATTCGGGTATTTTTCGGAGTACCGGAGAGTTACGGGAATTCGTATTGGGCCTTAATGGGCCATACGGGAAAGGAGAGAAAGGCCTCAAAAGGTGGCCGCGCCCCTCCCCATGGTCTGGTCCAAATTGGACTAGGGAAGGGGGGCGCCCCCTTCCTTCTTTCTCCTTCTCCCTTCCCTTCTCCTATTCCAACAAGGAAAGGAGGAGTCCTACTCCCGGTGGGAGTAGGACTCCCCCCTTTGGCGCGCCTCTCCCCTTGGTCGGCTGCCTCCCCCTTGCTCCTTTATATACGGGGGCAGGGGGCACCCCATGGACACACAATTGATATACGATATTTTAGCCGTGTGCGGTGGCCCCCTCCACCATATTACACCTCGGTAATATCGTTGCGGAGCTTAGGCGAAGCCCTGCGTCGGTAGAACATCATCATCGTCACCACGCCGTCGTGCTGACGAAACTCTCCCTCAACACTCGGCTAGATCGGAGTTCGAGGGACGTCATCGAGCTGAACGTGTGCTGAACTCGGAGGTCCCGTGCGTTCGGTACTTGATCGGTCGGATCGTGAAGACGTACGACTACATCAACCGCGTTGTGTTAACGCTTCCGCTTTCGGTCTACGAGGGTACGTAGACAACACTCTCCCCTCTCGTTGCTATGCATCACCATGATCTTGCATGTGCGTAGGAATTTTTTTGAAATTACTACGTTCCCCAACAGCAACCACCAACGTGAGCCTCCTGCAAAAGTAACAAACAATGGAACAATCTAGGATGCACAATTTGTTAGCTCGAAACAAAAACCCTTCGTGCAGGTGGAACTTTTCCCAACCTTTTCCATCACTACATTTGGAGCATGGTTCAGAAAAATATGGGTCTTCAACATATAGTTCCTTCATGCGTTGTAACCACGAAGTTTGGTATCAAGTTGTGAGGGTAAAATATGACGTATAGACAAAGCATCAACTACAACATTGTCCTTCCCTTTACTGTACTTAACAATTTAGGGAAATGACTATATGAATTCACTCCACTTCGCATGCCGACGGCTTAGTTTTATTTGACCCCTAAGATGCTTAAAAGTCCCATGGCCAGAGTGTATAAAAAATCTTTAGGCCATAAAGAATGTTGCGGTGTTTCCAAAGCTATCACAAGTGCGTATAATTATTTGTCATAAATAGGATAACTGAGAGTTGGGCCACTTATTTTCTCACTTAAATATGCAATGGCCTGCCTTTTTTGCATGCATACTCCTCCGATACCAACAACACTCGCATCACATTCAACAAAATATTTACCGAAGTCGGGCAGTGCAAGCAATGCTGTAGATGTCAACTTAGCTTTCAATTCTTGGAAGACCTTCTCTTGTATTTTGCCCAACTTGAAGGGAATTTCTTTCTTTGTTAGCTCGCTCATTGGAGCAACAATGGTGTTGAAGTCCTTCGCAAACCGACGATAGAAACCAGCAAGCCCAAGAAAGCTTCATACTTGGCTGATATTTTTGTCGTGGGAGCCATTCATGAATGACCTTGATCTTCTCTACATCTATTTATGCATCTCGAACTAAAAAAACAAAGCCAAGAAACACAACCTCGTTGGTGAAAATGGTGCACTTCAGTGTTAGCACATAGCCCCCTAAGGATGAAAACCACACATCATATTTGTTCAACATGTTCGTCCAAAGTTTTTGCCATGAATCAGAATATCATCAAAGTAGACAACTACAAACTTGCCAATGTAAGCTCTAAGAACATGATTCATCAACCTCATGAAAGTAGCAGGTGCAATTTTTAATCAAAAGGCGTAAACAACCACTCACATAAGCCAAAATTTGTTTTGAAAGCATTTTCCACTCATCACTGTCTTTCATTCTAATTTGTTGGTAGCCACTTCGCAAATAAATTTTAGAAAAGATAGTGGAGCCACTAAGTTCATCAAGCATATCATCAAGTCTAGGTATTGGACGCCTATACCTCACGGTTATGTTGTTAATAGCTTGACAATCTACACACATTCTCCAAGACCCATCTTTCTTAGGTACTAAAAGGACCGGTACAACACGAGAAGAAAGAGTTTACCTTACATAACCTTTTTTTAGTAGGTCCTAAACTTGTCACTGAATCCCCTTGGTTTCCTCCGGGTTTGTGCGGTACGATGGACGATTTGTCAATGGTGCTCCTTTGTGGTGGCAATCCCGACGGTACTTCCTTGGGAAACACATCTTCATACCCCTGCAAAACTGCAAGATCAACACTAGGAGTGCTAGAGGGTAAGAAAATTGTAGAAACAAAATTGTCCTTGTACAAAAGTACAAAGAATGTAGAAACCATCATCACTAATCCATGTTTTTCCCATGTCTTGGTTAATTTGAGCTGTAGAGTTTTGTTTGGCGTTGGATTCTGTTTCTCGCACACACACTCACTATGTTGGTGGATCTCACTCAAGTGTTTCTCTCTCTCTCTCTCGCTCTTTCTTTTTCAGATCATCCATTAATATCTGTTTGTGTGTCAAAGGGAGCAAGGATATGAGTTCTCCTTCACATTGGAATGTGAGACGATTAGCACACTGCTAATTTGAACATCATGAGCAAACAACCAAGGTCTTCCCAACAAGAGTTGGCAGGCTTGCATTGGCACCACGTTACACTCCATTTGATCTCGGTACCCCCCATTGTAAAACTGAACAGTCGCCAACTTACTCACTCGAAAATTCCCACAATCATTGAGCCATTGCATCTTATAGGGACTTGTGTGCCTTATTTGTCCCACTCCCAACCTCTTCACTAAATCTGAATTTGCAATGTTATTACAACTGCCATTGTCAGCAATAATTCTGCATACCTTGTTCTTGGTGGTTCCACGAGTGTGAAAAATATTATACCACCCTCTCTTCTCTAGTTGCATTGACACTAAGCACTCGACAGGAAATAAAGAAACCCCCTGTTCGATCCGCATATTACTTCTGCGACTTGTTTCTTCTTTAGATTCATCACCATCTTGTTCCCCATTATCTTCATGTTCACTCCCAGATTCCCATTCACTTTGCTCACTGACGAATAAAACTCTTGTTTCGACACTCAGAATAAATATGACCATGTCATTTGCACTTCCAACACTCAATATCTCGGCATCGAGATGATGGTATAGCCGCGGGTGTAGAACTACTGGCGGTAGTAGCAACATGACACTTGTCAACATTACGAGGAGCTAGTGATGATGCCGAAGAAACCGCAGGTCGCCGGGTGGCAGCTGGTTGAGCCAAATGGTGTGGTGTATGCTAGCGTTGAGAACCACCATGAGAGGCACTCAGTTGTGATCTATGCAATTGTGTGGTGGTGCGTTCTGATATGAACGAACATGGTTGCTCCGCTACACCTTCTTCTCGGTGCGCTTTGCTTGCTCCAAAATATCTTGTAGAGTGTTGTATGTAAACACCTTTACAAATTATGAAATCCCAGTATTAAGATCATGCATAAATCTTGCCATCTTTGACTTTCATCATGTATAAATCCGGGAACAAATTAAAAGTGATTCCAACTCCTTGCAGTACTCCTCAATTGCGCGGGAGCCTTGGGTGAGCTGTTGCAATATATTCTCATAGGTCACTTTGATATTGTGAAGGAACAAACGACGCCCCATGGTCTGCTTCATCTCTTCCCATGTAATAATGAGATTATGACCCAACAAAGATGATTCTCCTGCAACTGATTCCACCAAGTAAGTGCATAACGAGAAAAACTCAACAGAAGTAAGCTTGACTCTCTTTGGATCAGTGAGATTGTGAATGTGGTAAATCAGACTACACTGCTCTTCCCAATCAAAATATGCATATGGGTCTTCCTTTCTGATTTAAAAGTGTTCACTCATTTTAAAGACATTCTCAATTTTTTTTAAATCCTGATTTTTATTTTTTGTGAATTCTAATTTTTTTCTAGTAATTTTAAAAATGTCTGCAAAAATTAAAAAAAATTCTCACATTTTTCAAATGCCTGTTACTTAAAAGTGATCATGAATTTCAAAAATATATGAATAAAAGAGGTAAAAAAAGAGCCGTGAAAAGAAAAATGGAAAGCAGAATAAGAAAACCGACAGAAGAGAAAACCAGTCGAAAGAAATGAAAATATACGTAAGGGCCCTTACGTTGGGAGGCCAGGCCCAGAAGCAATTGTTTTTGGAGAATGACTACAACATCTCGTTTGTATAATCGCAATATATTTGCCTAAAAAAAAAATCGCAGTATATATAGTTTAGTCCGTACCAGCCTTCCGATTTTGCTAATCGGGAGTTTCCCTCGTCTACGTCAGTGGATCGTCTCCTTGGCGAGTAAACCTAAACTCGGCAGCAGGTACGGACGGCAACTTGCTATCGCTAACTCCCGCTTTGCCCTAATTCATTCCATGTTATTTTTTGGTTTTACTACAACGTGATTCTGATTCCACGTACGAGCACTACTTGTCTGAAATTGGAACTTAATTTCTACTAATAATCTTGTTGCTGCATCGCAAAGCCTTCGATTCGAGCTATTGTTGACAAGTTATCGATCGATCTGTTACAATGGTATGATGGTGTTGGGACATTTGATGTAGATTGGCAATGGCGACGAATTGTCCCGACGAGAACGACGGCGTGGCCGGCCATCCCGGCGCTCCACCACCACCACTGGCACAGCGCACCCCGGCGCCGGACCCCAACTCCTTGCCGTCGACGTCGCAGCAGTTGTCCCCGTCCTTTTTCTTGCCACCGCCGTGTAATTATCCGTCGCAACCAGATGAATGGTCGAACATCTCCGCGCCCGACAACGATGACGCCATTAATGCCAGCGTTTTCAGCTATATCGATTATCTTAACGCCTCCCTGCCGCCGCTGTCGGACGCCACCCCGTTTGCACCCTCCGTGCAGCCGCCGTTGCCTCCGCCGTCGCAACAGCAGCAGCATCGTTATCCATCGCAACCAGATGAAGAGTCGAGCATCCCTGCGCTCGGCAACAACGACGCCATGAATGCCAGCCTTTTTGGCGATTATTTTAATGCCTCCTCACCGCCGCCGCCGTCGAGCGCCACCCCGCTTGCACCCTCCGTGCAGCCGGCGATGCAAGTGCCGCACTACATCCAGCAGCTACCAGCCATGGCGACCATGGGAGAAACTCAGTACTACTACCCCGGAGCCGCTCCAGAGCACGCCGTACTCCCGGAGGCGCCACCACCGCCGGCAGTTCAGTCCGCCAAGCCGGCCGGAGGGCGGCGCCGCGGCCGGCCTCGTGGCAGCACCGCAAAGTCCAAGTCCAAGTCGAAGGTCGCCAACACCGCCGCTGCAGCTGGGCGCCGGCAGCAAGAAGCTGCTACCGCGTCTGCCATCATCGCCCGGCAGGAAACCGTGGGCGCCGGCAGCGCGGAGGTGGAGGAGGAGGAGCAAAAGTTGGTGGAGTACGCGGACACGAACATCCCGGGCGTCCGGTTCAAGCCGACGGACGCGGAGATCATCTGGTACCTGGAGAGGAAGTACCACGGCCACTAGTTGCCCGTCAACTTCATCCAGGAGTTTGACGTCTTCGAGGACCATCCCGACACGGTCCAAGGTAATTAATCAAGCACTCGTATTTTTTTTCCTACTCTTTGTTGCCAAGCTTGATGCTCACGTACTTTAATTTATTTATTTCAAGAAAAATTTTCAATCTAGTCATCAATCATGGCAGTACAGAGAACACTAGAGCACCAAGCTCGATGCTTGCTTACTTTTATTGTCAGTACCAAGCCAAGCTTGGTACTGTATATTTTGATGAACACGTACTAATTTTTTTATCATGGTTAATTAATTAAAGCTTATACAAATTACAAAAACTTGTGATATTTCATCAGCTCTGTATCTTTTCACAGAGAAGTACGGGGAGAGCCAGGAAGGGGTATGGTACGTGTTCTCATCCAGGGACCGGAAATACAAGAACGGCACCCGGCCAGTTCGGTCCGTCGGGACAGCGGGCTTCTGGAAATCCAGCGGCAAAGAGCAAGATGTACTAGACAAGAATAATGTCAAGATCGGGAGAGTGAACGCTCTGACATTCAAGCTCGGCCACCAGCCAAAGGGGACGTCGACCCCCTGGAGGTTGAAGGAGTACCGCATGGAGAAGTACCAGAAAGAACCTAATCCTTCGTCCATGCTGGTAACCTTTTCTCTCTCTCTCTTTTTCTTTTGCATTTTGCAATTTGATTCATCTACAAGAAGATGAAACGGTTCGACGGGTTGAAATTATCAGGACTATTTTTTGTACTGGTTAAATAAAAAAATCGCAGATCCAACAGTAGGAAAATATTCGAAAGACCCAAATAAAATTCCCAACAAAAATAACTTTTCACTGCACCTCTCCCAATAGAAAAATGAAACCACACCCGGTTATTGTAGGAAAAATCCCATCAATTTTTCTTGCAGGTAAAAAATCTCATCAACTCTAACATATTGAAATAATTCATATGTTCTTTTTCCACACACAAAAGAGCATGTGTTTTTCAGCGGTACAGTCAAGTGCTCCTGGCACAATTTTTCATCATTTTTAATCCTTAAGGATGTAATTAAGAGACGTGACATTATTTGTTTTTTGCCTTTTCCATTGCCGTGCTTTAGAAATCCTATTACCCCCTAAAAAACCTATTACTAATTTAGATGACCCCTTATAGAATTTTACATATTCTTTCTTACGTAATTTTACATATTTCTTGGTATGTCATCCCATGTTTGCATCATTAGTCTTTCCTCATTTAATCCTCATGCACTCGTGTTGCTCCATTTTACCCAAGCCGCTGAAAAGTTGTTCGCTTTGCTGCAGCTTGACCCGTGGGTGATCTGCAAATTGTTCCGTGCTAAAGATCCACCAGCAGGCCAGCATGATTTGCCTGTTCAGTTGGGAGATCAACCAGATGAGGGTGATGAACACGCCAGCGAGGCAAATGGCCGCGGAGGCGAAGACGGGAATCAGCCGCCGAATGGCCCTGAACCAGAGCTGGGCATGGAAAACTGCTACTTTTCACTTGATGACTTTATACATGGAGATCCCAAAGATCAATGATCGTCGGAGCGATTGGAGAAACCAGTAGAGGTTTTTAATCTGAATGTGTGGATGATAGTTAAATTTAATTTAATTTAGTTGGTAGTAGAAGTCATGGGATATCCTCTTTATTCTTTTCCTGCATTTCATGGTCGGTCCATTTGGACTATGTGGCAAATGAGCCTCGATGAAGCCAGCAAAGGCACGTTGAACTTTAAATTATATCGCGTGTTCTTTTGGATCATTTGTAGTATCAACGTTACCTGCCTTAGATGACATTAACTGTGCACAACTCAAATATCAAAACATGAAAAATGTATGAGTACACCATCTTGCTATTCCTAGGATGAAATTGTACCAAAGAAAAAATATACCTTTTGTCCCATTATCACCGTTGAAACAATAGCCACGAACCCTCTCTCTCCCTACGTCTGTGGTAACATAAGTTCAACACATGTGAGCCGTTGATCTCGGCTGCATCCAACGGTTGTGAGTGCTTCTAAGGGAGGTGGGGAGAAGAAAACCCTAGCCACTCCACCCATGTACGATGACATTGTGAATTTGAGAGAGTGGGAGAGAACACAAATGCACGCACAACCCGTGAGAGGGAGGAAGAACAAGGATAGGTGACTATTCAGGTTTGTTGCATTTGATTAGAGGTGTTCAAGTTGGTGATTGAAGGCTCAAACGTGCTTGATTGGCACCAAACTTGGTAAGATCATTCCTTACTTTGACCACTTCGATTTGATTAGCTAGTTTGAGGATTGGGTCAGTGGAGCATCTAATTTGATAGTGGTTTCGTTTGTCCGTACTATTACAGTTTCATCACAAAGTAGTTTTGGGATACAAACATATTGGGTAGACAACGATGTCTGATTGAGCTTAAATATTGAGAGGAATCCCAAGGACTCGTGTGTCTATTTGTCTGCCGAAATTGGTGTTGCTTGGTTAAGAGTCCGAGAGCAGCTTGCAAAATACAAAAGGGGGCAGAAGTTGTGTAAATTCTGTTTTGCTGAAATATTTGCTTCTTTATGGTTTTTGTTGCTTTTTTCGGTTGCAAATGTGGAGAGCGGGTTGTAAATCTCAAAGATGTTCTAGAGAAAACTTTGTACTCACATTATTCTTGTAGTGAAGTTGTGTGGACCGGTTGGTCCACATTCGTGGTTTTCACTCCTCAAATTGAGGAGGTTTTCCCATGTTAAATACCGTGTCACATGTGCATGTTGTTTGTGTTATCTTGTTGCTTAGTTGTTGGTTGAAACTATCATCAAAGTTCACTACAAGTGGAGGGGATTGATTAGTGTGCATATTCATCGTGCCGGTGAATTGTTGCATTGATTGTTGTTGTTCATTGTCCATCAAAGTGGGGTATAACAACGGTGCAGCCGCAAGCCCGTAATACAATAAGATCTCCTCGCCTCACCCTTATTATGGTGGGGCTTCTTCGTATCGTCGAGAGGCGTGGGTAGGATCGTGTGTCCCAAAATATGGGCTCCAGGTATTTCTAATTACTATCGTTTTATTGTATATAACGATATTAACCGTGTGTGCTACAAGTACAGTTACAATTTCACTACCCGCTTCTAATTCTACGAATGCTATAATGTTAGAGTAGAACTCTGTTTTTGCTAAAAAATTATATTATTTTTAAAATTTCAAGACATTTGGTTGAACCATCTTTCGTCCAAATCTAAGTAAATGATAAAAATTACAATCATTAAAAAAAGAATTATGCATATATGTATTATTGTGTGTGTGTGTGTGAGTGAGTGAGTGTGTGTGTGTGTTGTGTGTGTGTGTGTGTGTGTGTGTGTGTGTGTGTGTGTGTGCGGGCACGTGCGCGTGTGTGCGTGTTTATTTTGGTATCCTACCATCCTCAAATATCTGGATGTATTACAATACACGATTTTTTTGTGTAGCTTGCAATTCAGGGTAAATCATAAAATTATACGCACATATACATTACATCCTTATGTGCGTGTATATATATTTCCAGTTCTTTTTTAAACTAAAAGGATTGGTTTTAGATTTTTTTTAAAATAAAAGGACTCCATGTAGCTCGGCCTCCAAAACACCCAACTCTACGTTTTTTTTAAATTATCGCATAAACTAGATGCAATTTTTTAATAAAATAAACTACATATTAAATGTAACCCAATTTTTTTGAGTTTGTTTATATAGATGTAACTCAAAAAGTATCATACTAAAAGAGGCACCATGCCTTGTTGCAGGAATCTTGCTAAAAGAATTACATAGAAGTTGATAACAACAACTAGAACTAATGTGAAGAAAATGTAAGATTAAAAAATAGAATAAAAATACCAAAAGAGTATAAAAATAGAAAATGTGAATTTGTAGTTAAAAGAATGACATTTCCAAAAAAAATGTAGAGGGTGAACTTCATAGGTATGATGCAATCGCCCAACACATGTATTGTGAATACAAAATATAATTAAAAAATAACTTATGACTAACTTGCATAAATTGATGGTGTGACATGGTTGCTCGTAATTTACAATTTGCATGCATGACTTCATGGTTGGATGTCGAGAAAAAATAGGCAGTGGGTTATAGGAGTAGTATCTATCTAGAAATAGAAGATTCTGTGGACGGGCCTGGGCCTGGGCCTGTAATACCCACCCGGCCCATCCACGGAACGAAACCCTAACCACGAATACGAGAACGAGGACGAGGACGAGGAGCGGACACGCTTCCTCTGCTTGGAATCGGATCTGGTGCGAGGAGGAAGAGGAAGAGGAAGAGGAAGAGGAAGATGAAGGTCCGCGCATCGGTGAAGCGGCTGTGCGGCTTCTGCAAGGTGGTGAAGCGCCGGGGGATCGTCTTCATCCACTGCACCTCCAACCAGAAGCACAAGCAGCGCCAGGGCTTCTCCACCATCGCCGCCTGCCTCCCAGCCCCGCCGCCGCCCACCTCCGCCTCCGCCGCCGCGTTCGCCGAGTAAGAAGCTCTTTTTAACTCTCCCCGCGAAGCAGCGCGGGCTAGGTTCTAAAAGCATCCACGAGATTGGTTGGTTTGGTCGTCTGCTCGTGATTCCTAGGACAAATTAAGGTTGCGAATTAGAGCCAGTGATGAGATTGAATCTTGATCTGGTCCCTAAAGAGGCGTGATTGTGAGCATGTTTGATATCCAAGTGAACAATTTTGGGACCTATCTCATTGGTCAGTAACCTGACATCTGGATCCAAGTGAACAATTTACACTTACACAAGTACCGCCTGACAAACCATTTCTAGTATTTTACACTAGAAAAATGACTGACCTCCCTTTACAAGGCACCACTAGCCCAAAAATGAGCTCGGGCAATGGTTTCAGCTTGGATGGCATGTGATCCACCGGACTGCTTGATCACTTGCTAGGCTGCTCCTACCCTGAGTATTTTTAAGAAGCTATGGGCATCACTTCAATCTCCTTGGTTTGTCAAGTTGCTGTTGAAACTTTTCGAACTGATTATAGTGAAAGAGGTTTTCCAGTGTAGCCTCTTACTGGTTAAGCTACGCCTGTTGAATTACAGGGCATCTCCATTTGCAATTGTTCACGAGTTACTGTTGTGAACCAATATACCTACATATCTCATTGCATATTTGCCTGTGGCCTTTGCTAAGTGATTTCAATGTTAAATGCATTCTTTGCAGTTAGCATGGTTATTCCTGTGTATCTGTACCTATCCTCGGCTGTTACTTTTATACTGCACTGCATTTATCAAACCAACTATATGGTATGATGATTAAGGTCCAAGGAGAGCGAAACTTCAGTCAAAACAGAACAGCTGGGGTCACCACAGACTGCCTTTGCTAATAGTTTCTTTAGGGTGTAGAATAATACGCGATACGCTTCTCCTTTTGGTTCCATGTACTGAATTCTTCTTATTGGTTAACCATATGTTCTATAGGACTATCCTGTTGCCTAATTTGACACTTGATGTTCTCATCTTTGCTGTGTATTGTAGGGCTTCCAAGGTGGCCAGGCAGGAGATGTCAACGAAATTCAACTGGCCGCTGGGTCTAGCTGCCATGTTCAAGAATGGTGACAAGTAATCAGATGATGAATACTAGCTAGTCGCTGTTTTGGTATTAAGTGGAGTTTCCAGTTGAGGAATTCCTGTAACGAAAATTAGAATATAATCGTGTATCCGATGCCATTGGTTAAACTGTTCGTTTCATGGAATAATATTGGCATACACTATTACTCTGTCTCGTGATATGTTTGATTCAAACAGAGCCGCTTTGACTTACCTCTCCTGGCCAGCTTGCTGAGTATGTTCATCCTATTTTCGTTGGATTGCTAATAATACCAGGGTGTGCCACCTGTATGTTGCATCAAGAGTTACTGAAACCTGAAGAACCTGCAGATAAGAGGACTGTGTTGTGTCTCTCTCTTTCAAATCAAGAAGTTCTGGTCAAATTTCTAGCACTGTTCACTTTCTCTAAAACCGTGGTTTAGTGGCACAAACTGTAGTTCCTGGCAGTATATCTAGCTCGCAACAGTAACATCATACCGTTATTAATAGCTCCAGATCTAGCCATGGCTTTGAATCAACCAGGTAGCTTCAGGGCATATCTCCACCTAACTCATGTAATGCCTTTGCCACAGGAAATTTAGAACTTTAATAATACCTTTGTCATGTGAAATTTACCAAATAAATGCCCATATTTTGTTGTTGAAGAACTTGCTAGTGAAGAACTTCAACAACAGAAGCTATTTTCACCTTCTTAAACTATAGTGATAACCAAAATTCCGGTCAGCACTCTTACGCAAAAAAAACTATGAAATGTACATGAGTGTGATTTTTGGAGGCAAACATGCTCAGCCTCAGAAAATCTAGTACACATCTATTCAGGCAAATTGGGAATCATGCCTCTTTATACAGACCAAATTGACAGTACAATTTCCCCAAATAGACAAGTTCAAGCATACTATACTAGAGTAAATTATATATGTAACTGACATCACACCACTACCTGGTCAATGGAAGACATAAGACAGATACTCTAGCTGGCCAATGGAAGACACAAAAGAAATACTCACTGAACTCAGCGTTGCCAAAAGTACCAATTCAGATGTAGTCTCCGAATTCAAGATTGTCCACAGGCTCCTAGAATCACACTTCACAAATCAAGAAACGGCGATCCCATGATGCACTTAATTTATGACAGTTCATCGGCTCCTAGACCCACACTACAAATCCAAAACATACTGATCCCCACAATGCACATAGCTGTTACAAATTTACAACAGTAAGATATGCTAATTTGCTACCCAGATCCAAGATTTCATGATTGTGAGTCCCCTCAAAATCATACTCTGCAAAATTAAGAAACAGCCATCCCACAATGAACATGACAGATCCAAGTAAACTAGAGGAAAGCAGGCTTGAACTAGACAAGCCATCATCGCTCAAGAAACCCATGAAAACACGAATACTACATAGCAGCAAGTTGAAATAGCACAATCAGCACTAGCAAACCATAACAGGTAAAATCACATAGCATGAGCACTAACAAACTACACTCTAGCTCTAATCACAGCCAAAGAAACATAAATTGGTACATGTTAATAACATATACAAAAGTGACCCATCTCTGGAGTCATCTTTTACGGCCAAACAAGCAATAATCATACATTCATACACATCCAACATAACAGCAAACACACAACAGCCTGATAAGCACACAGCAAGAACATCAGAGCAACATCAAAATGCAAATACACCCACCTAAATCAGTAGTAATTTGGAACATCAAGCAGCACGAATCCTCTCAATATATTCCAGCTGCTTAATGTATCTGAACAATCATGCACATATCAAAAATCTCAAGCGAACGCCCCTGTTTATCAGACCATTGACACCCACAGCACAGATATACCTACTAATTAAAGTATCAAATTCAAGTTCCATCCGAGCTATGTTCATCATCAATATGGAACCACCGCAAACACAAACATACCGCGGCAAGCACAGATTACAGGACCGATCTCCGATTCAACAGTTTCTCTCGACGATTTCTAACTAAAAAAAAACACGGGGCACCAAGGATCAGGCGTCGTTGGCGGAGGGGGTCTTGGATCCGACGCCGTACTTCTCCTGGAGCCTGGTGATCTCGTCCTCCTTCTTCTTGATGTCCGTCTTCTTGGACATCCTGTTGAGCTGCGAGTAGAGCACGATGAGGTAGCGGTTGGCGACGTTGAAGCCCGAGAGGTGGTCGACGGCGTTCTTGGCGTCGTAGATGTCCTCGTACACCACGTACGCCGTCCCCCGCGTGTCCTTGGCGTTGCCCAGTCGGATCTGCCGGATCGCCCCGTACTTGCCGAAGATGTCGTACATCTCCTCGCTCGAGATGTTGAACGGCAGGTTCCGCACGAACAGCGCCCTGTTCACCTCCGGCGGCAGCCTCGCGTTCCCCTTCCTCAGGCTCGCCGCCGCCATCGCTTCCGCCGCCGCCGCCGCCGCCGCCTAGGGTTTGGTCTGGGTCTGGTTGGGGGCTCGGTGGTGTCTGGTCCAAATCGATTTGGGGGTAGTTTCCTTCTCTTCCCCTCCTTTTTATTAGGACGATGATGATTACCGACTTCACTTGGGAACGGATAGCCGGCTGACCTGTGGGCCCGGAGGTCGACGTTGGACCCACACGGCAGTGAGCGGGATCTGAGCCGAGGGGTCTCGAACGTTCGGGACTCCTGCACGAATCTTGGCGCATATTGGCCCGCCTCCGTCCTCCTTGCGCGCCGCCGGCCTCTCCCTCGGCTGAAACTCGAAGCTTCTTCCGCTCTCCCCCGCTCGGCTCCCGAACCTTCCGGAAGCTTCCGCGAGCGCCGAGAGGCATGGCGTCCGCCATATCTGCGGGGCCCACGCCGCCGGCCGCGGCGCCGTCGTCGGTGGAGTGGCACCAGCGGCCGCCGAACCCGAAGAACCCGGTGGTGTTCTTCGACGTGACCATCGGGTCCATCCCGGCCGGCCGCATCAAGATGGAGCTCTTCGCCGACGTCGTCCCCAAGACCGCCGAGAACTTCAGGTAGCTCCGCCCTCGCTGCCCTGCACTTAAACCCTAGGTTCCGTTTAATTAATCGCTGCTGCTGCTGACGGATCTCTGCTCTGTTTGTTCTTTTGGTCGCAGGCAGTTCTGCACTGGCGAGTACAGGTGAGGACTGGATGTATGCCCGGCGATTGGTTATCGTAATTGCCGATAGTATGCTTATTTCCGTGGCTAATTCTGCAACCCTGAATTCCTTTCCCACTTAAACATTTAGCTTCCTTGTGTGGTTGTTGCTTAAGCTTGTGTTAGTATATATCATGGGTAACTTTGTTGAATTAGCTGGGATGTTAGTTGGTGTGCAAAGTCGTGGAAAGAAGGGAGAATTTCTAGTTTGACATGCACTTTACTTCCGCTGTTATTTATGATTCATGAGCACTTTTAGCTTGTAGAGTGCAAACACTTTGGAGCATTGCCACTTGACTGTTCCTTTTCTTAGTGGGCAGTGGTTGTTATTTGCTTCATTCAGGACACTGTAAAAGTGTAAATAAAACAATACACCCTCTGTTCCTAAATGTAAGATGTCTACATTTAGGAACAGAGGTAGTAACTTGCAACTGCAAGTCTGCAATTTTGGATGGTTGCATTAGTAGTTTTATTTGGTGTGCAGCTATGCTTAGTTTCAACATGCTGATTGCAGGAAGTCAGCTATTCCACAGGGGTATAAGGGTTGTCAGTTCCATCGAGTGATCAAAGATTTCATGATTCAGGGAGGTGACTTCGTAAAGGTTTGTGGCTGTTTAGCTCCATGCCTCCATGCATCAACAGCATAAATTAACATAATATTTTAGGCATGCTGTTTTGGACTGTGGCATTCATGTGCATTGATGCAACTGAACTTGAGCTATTCAATTATTTGATAAAATGTTGCAACTTGCTTTGAGCCTCTATGGCTTCTTGCATTTTAGTTTTGAGTGACCAACTGTTCTTGAGTAATTTGTGCTCAGAACTGAAGGGTTTGTTTGGTATAAACTTAAGTTCCTTCATGTTCTGTAGGGTGATGGTAGTGGATGCATATCAATATATGGTACCAAATTTGATGATGAAAATTTCATTGCGAAGCATACTGGCCCTGGCCTGCTCTCCATGGTATTCTTCTCTCCATCTCATTTTCTGAATTGAAACTATTGTCAGATGTTACTTTGCTAATGCCATGTTCATTTGCAAGAGATCTACTGCTTGGGCTGGGCTAATGTCTTAGTTATTCTTTGTATAAAAATTCCTTCCCCTCCATGTATTTTGTAAAAAAATAATTATCAGTTCTCTCATGGGTTTCAGGTCTAGCCTACCCCAACTTGTTTGGGACTAAAGGCTTTGTTGTTGTTGTTCTGTATGGGACTTCTGCTCACTGAGTGACCAGAATATATACTCAAATTTGCAAGCCTCTTTTACTATGGCGACCTTCAAATGGTGTACATAATTATGGAGATGCTGTGCACAATATAAAGTGAATGGCCTAAATTTGGCATTTTAGGTGTTCACTTTCAACATTTGTAGTAGGCTAGGTTAGGTTTGACGTACATCAAAACAGACTGGGGCAATCTCATGGCAATGCATTATTTTAAGTCATGGTGAATGGTCATGTGTTTCCAGATATCTTTTATGGAGTATTGGTTTCTTAAATCCTCATGGGTGCCTTTTTCTCATGGTTGCTTAAAAAGAAGCATCCACCTTGGGTTTACTATTTAGCTGGTTTTACGCTAGAATAGTTCTGTTTTAGTATAAATGACTACTAGTGTTTCGTTTCCTTTCCTCGGCAGTGTCTTGCACAATGATAGGGAATATTCATTAATCTGTTTAAGATTTTTGTTAAATCCCATCTTATTATGGATCTAAACAGCTGTTGATTTATTTTTCAGGCGAACAGTGGAGCTAACTCTAATGGATCTCAGGTACTTTCATCTATTAAACAATTGTTTCTTCTCATTTCAGCATGATCTGAATGTGTGCTCTGTTACCAATTTGTTGTGATGTTATAGTGGTGTTGTTCTTATCTGTTCATATCTGGATTTCCCCTTTCTTGTCTATACCACCAATCTCCTTTCACATATTTTCCAGTTAGATATTACTGTATATATCTTTTAGAATAATGAATGAAATCTTATTTTCTACCATGTGTTTTGCAGTTCTTTTTAACTTGTGCAAAGTGTGAATGGCTGGACAACAAGCACGTGGTTTTCGGGGTAAGAGTGCTTGATTTTAATGCATTATTATTTGGTACCAGCATTTGAACACCATATATGGTGCGCGCTATTTGATCTATTACAGTTCACAAGTACTCCCTCCGTCCCATAATATAAGAACGTTTTTGACACTACACTAGTGTCAAAAAGTTCTTATATTATGGGACAGAGGGAGTAAATACTACTCCCTCCGTCCCATAATGTAAGACGTTTTGTAACACTAAACTAGTGTCAAAAAACGTCTTACATTATGGGACGGAGGGAGTACGTGTCTAGTACAACTAACACGAAGAGACAATGAAAGGTATCCTTGTGTGCTAAGCTGTATGTTGTCATCTGCCTTCCTATGGCAAGTGCTATGTGAGTTCAACTAACGCCTTGTGCTATTTCAGAGGGTGCTGGGAGATGGTCTGCTTGTGTTGCGGAAGATTGAAAACGTAGCGACTGGACCAAACAACCGGCCAAAGCTTGCCTGTGTGATTAGCGAGTGTGGCGAGATGTAAGATTGCTTTTCGAGCGCGGCATTTCCTAGAGCTGCCTTGACATCGATGAAAGTACCGAATCACTGGAAACAGATTGGAGTCTAGAGCATTGCTGTATTAATCTACTTATTGTGACTTGTGGGCATGCGGAATTTGGACTCTGACAAACTGGCAACATGTATCTGTATCAGCCAATGCTGTAGAGCCTTTGAAAAAAAGGTGTATGGTGTTGAATAATATTCAAAGCAGGAGATTTATGTCCATGTGATTTTATGACTTCACTGCCGCTAAATTTGTTGAATATGTAGCCCCCAATTTGTCGTTCAATCAATCATGTTCGCTCTGATATACCACCAAACAGTTTTGTTTTTTTAGCTCTGTCACTATTGTTTCAGGGAAAGAGATCGAACACACCGATTCCATTCATCTGAGGGGTTACATATACAGGGGAGCAGCGGGCACTTGAGCCACGATGGAGATCGTGGAGTGGCCATGCTCGAGAGGTGGAGGGACGTGTGTGCGTAAGGGAAAACTGCACACACGTACGCTATACTAGCCTGATGTAGAGACTACGTACAATACTCACACACACATATACATGTAGCTTAACAACTATGTTTCAACTGTTCCGGGGTATAACAAAATGAAGATGTTTTTCTTCTATGGAACAAAATGAAGATGTTTGCGATACCAGGAACAAAGTCTAGTATTCTCAAAAAAAAAAAGGAACAAAGTCTAGTAGAGAAACATATCCATCTAGTCATTGTCAATATACCAACGCAATGCAAGTGGGCTGCCACGAACAAACGAAATAAGATACTCTATCAGAAGTGATGATGGATGTCCTCGTCACCACATCCTGCGGCGGTCAAACCGCAGATTGCAGCATGAACTAATCAGCACCAAAATCCTCGGCGCTCATGTCTGCTATCAGTACGTGTGTCGGTGTAATGCCACCACGTCGTGCACGCTACACCGCCTCGAACCAGCGTGCATGCCGTCACGTCGCGCTAGCTCGGGGGTTAAGCTTAAAACACTCCGAGGACTCGCTGCCGTCGAGCTCCTAGTCCCAGGGTCTCTCTCTGCCGCCACCTCTTTGGTTCCCCCGCGCCGCGGTTCGCCGGACCATGCCGCGCACGACGCCGTCGAGCCCGCTGTCCCGCGCGACGCCGCCGCGCTCCCCGACGGCGGCTAGCCGCCTGGCTGTCGCGCCGGCGTCCCCGACCACCCCGCAGTGCGCCATCCCGGCCTCGCCGCGCACGCCGCCGGCGCCGTCCAGGGCGTCCACCCCGCCGCCGACCACGCCGCGCACGCCGCGCCCTGAGATCACGCTCAAAGAGCCGTCGTCGGCGAATGAGAAGCGCGCGCCCGCGGCCGTCCGGGGCCCGCCGTCGCGCGCGCTGCGCGCCATCCGCGCAATGCTCCGCTCCTTCCCCATCATCGCGCCGGCCGCGTGCCGCCCGGCGTCGGCCCTCCCCAGGCGCCACGGCAAGCCGCACGACGGCCACGCCGGCGGCCGCGCGCGCGTCACCGGCACCTTCTACGGCCACCGCCGCGCCCGCATCGTGCTCGCCGTGCAGGAGCGGCCCGGCAGCCTCCCCACCCTCGTCCTCGAGCTCGGCGTGCTCACGGGGAAGCTCATGCAGGAGATCTCCGCGGGCGGCCACGTCCGCATCGCCCTAGAGTGCGAGAAGAAGTCCAAGAAGTCGCCCGACGCAGGCGAAGGCGGCGGGAGCGTCAGCCTGCTGGAGGAGGCGATGTGGACGGCGTACGTCAACGGCCGGCGCGTTGGGTACGCGGTCAGGCGGGAGGCCACGGACGGCGACCTCGCGGTCATGCAGCTGCTGAGCACCGTGTCGGTGGGCGCCGGCGTGCTGCCCGGGGACGTGGTGGACGAGCCGCCCGGCGGGGCGGCGGATGCGGACGGCGAGGTGGCGTACATGCGCGCGGGGTTCGACAGGGTCACCGGGAGCAAGGACTCGGAGTCGTTCTACATGGTCAGCCCGGACGGGGACGGCGGCGCCGGCGCCGGCGGTGGCACGGAGCTCAGCATTTTCTTTGTCAGGGTGTAGACTGTAGAGGGAGACCGCCTTGCCGTTGCCGGCGGTGAGAGGTTAGCTCTGTCGTTAGTCGTCGTTGTTTCTTTTTTGGAAGACGTGGCTCCCATCGCTGTAACAAGTGTGTGACGCTGTATTTGTGTTGGTGCAGTGCATATCTGTGTGACCGCGAACAATCTTGTGTGTATAGACTGTGTAAACGGAATCTATACAAAGAGAAATCATAATCTTATAAATTCCTCCGAAGACAACTGATTCTCCGTGAACAATACTCCCTCCGTCTCAAAATGTAAGATGTTTTTTAGGGTAAACTAGCTACAAAAATGTCTTATATTTTGAGATGGAGGTAGTACTTGATTGCGGTTAAGGGCCTCTTTGATTCACAAGATTCTACGAATGCAAAAATAGGAAAACAAAAGGGTTATAATATTTTGTCTATTTGAATCTTATAGCATTTTTTATTTTATTTTTGCGGGAAAAATCCTATAGTAGTTTAGGTTTAGGATGGAATGATTCAATCATAAGAATCAAATGATCAACATAACAATTATTCATAAAGATTGTAATCTTTTAGAATTCATATAAAATCATATGAACCGAAGAGGCGGTAAGTATTGTATCGGTATCTGATGTTAGTTGTTGTGTGCTTATGTAACTCTTTTGTGTAGTGTTTTGCTGATTCTCTGTGCCTAAAAATTTCCTAGTGTTGTGTATTTTGCTGATTCTAGGTCACCTAATGATTTGATAGTTCTCAGACGCAATGAGAGTTGTCGATCAGACATCAAGATCCATGTAATTCATACTAGTAGAATGCCTATGTGTTGCTACTAGCTATAATGGATATAAATGAATCAAATAAATGATTAAAATCATTTCCAAGGTCGAAGCTCATTTCTCCCTATTTATAGGCATGTTCGAACAGTCAGGACTTCCCAAATCCAACTCATATGTTGAAGGATATGCGGTTGTCCAGACTATATATCATGTTATCTCTGTTGGAAATATGCCCTAGAGGCAATAATAAATTGGTTATTATTCTATTTCCTTGTTCATGATAATCGTTTATTATCCATGCTAGAATTGTATTGATAGGAAACTCAGATACATGTGTGGATACATAGACAACACCATGTCCCTAGTAAGCCTCTAGTTGACTAGCTCGTTGATCAATAGATGGTTACGGTTTCCTGACCATGGACATTGGATGTCGTTGATAACGGGATCACATCATTAGGAGAATGATGTGATGGACAAGACCCAATCCTAAGCATAGCACAAAAGATCGTGTAGTTCGTTTGCTAGAGCTTTTCCAATGTCAAGTATCATTTCCTTAGACCATGAGATCGTGCAACTCCCGGATACCGTAGGAGTGCTTTGGGTGTGCCAAACGTCACAACGTAACTGGGTGACTATAAAGGTACACTACGGGTATCTCCGAAAGTGTCTGTTGAGTTGGCACGGATCGAGACTGGGATTTGTCACTCCGTATGACGGAGAGGTATCTCTGGGCCCACTCGGTAATGCATCATCATAATGAGCTCAATGTGACTAAGGAGTTAGCCACGGGATCATGCATTACGGTACGAGTAAAGTGACTTGATGGTAATGAGATTGAACAAGGTATTGGGATACCGACGATCGAATCTCGGGCAAGTAAAGTACCGATTGACAAAGGGAATTGTATACGGGATTGATTGAATCCTCGACATCGTGGTTCATCCGATGAGATCATCGTGGAACATGTGGGAGCCAACATGGGTATCCAGATCCCGCTGTTGGTTATTGACCGGAGAGGCGTCTCGGTCATGTCTGCATGTCTCCCGAACCCGTAGGGTCTACACACTTAAGGTTCGGTGACGCTAGGGTTGTAGAGATAATAGTATGCGGAAACCCGAAAGTTGTTCGGAGTCCCGGATGAGATCCCGGACATCACGAGGAGTTCCAGAATGGTCCGGAGGTGAAGAATTATATATAGGAAGTCCAGTTTCGGCCACCGGGAAAGTTTCGGGGGTTATCGGTATTGTACCGGGACCACCGGAAGGGTCCCGGGGGTCCATCGGGTGGGGCCACCTATCCCGGAGGGCCCCATGGGCTGAAGTGGGAAGGGAACCAGCCCTTAGTGGGCTGGGGCGCCCCCCCTTGGGCCTCCCCCTGCGCCTAGGGTTGGAAACCCTGGGGGTGGGGGGCGCCCCACTTGGCTTGGGGGGGAAGCCAACCCCCCTCCCCCCTTGGCCGCCGCCCCCCCTTGGAGATCTGATCTCCCAGGGCCGGCGCCCCCCCAGGGGGCCTATATATAGTGGGGGGGAGGGAGGGCAGCAGCACCACAGCCCCTGGCGCCTCCCTCTCCCCCTGCAACACCTCTCCCTCTCGCAGAAGCTTGGCGAAGCCCTGCCGAGATCCCCGCTACTTCCACCACCACGCCGTCGTGCTGCTGGATCTCCATCAACCTATCCTTCCCCCTTGCTGGATCAAGAAGGAGGAGACGTCGCTGCTCCGTACGTGTGTTGAACGCGGAGGTGCCGTCCGTTCGGCACTCGGTCATCGGTGATTTGGATCACGGCGAGTACGACTCCATCAACCCCGTTCACTTGAATGCTTCCGCTCGCGATCTACAAGGGTATGTAGATGCACTCCTTTCCCCTCGTTGCTAGTATACTCCATAGATGGATCTTGGTGATGCGTAGGAAATTTTAAAATTCTGCTACGATCCTCAACAGTGGCATCATGAGCCAGGCCTATGCGTAGTTACTATGCACGAGTAGAACACAAAGCAGTTGTGGGCGTAGATGTTGCCAATTCTTCTTGCCGCTACTAGTCTTATCTTGTTTCGGCGGTATTGTGGGATGAAGCGGCCCGGACCGACCTTACACGTACGCTTACGTGAGACAGGTTCCACCGACTGACATGCACTAGTTGCATAAGGTGGCTAGCGGGTGTCTGTCTCTCCCACTTTCGTCGGAACGGATTCGATGAAAAGGGTCCTTATGAAGGGTAAATAGAAATTGGCATATCACGTTGTGGTTTTACGTAGGTAAGAAACGTTCTTGCTAGAAACCTATAGAAGCCACGTAAAAAACTTGCAACAACAATTAGAGGACGTCTAACTTGTTTTTGCAGCATGTGCCTTGTGATGTGATATGGCCAGAAGATGTGATGAATGATATATGTGATGTATGAGATTGATCATATTCTTGTAATAGGAATCACGACTTGCATGTCGATGAGTATGACAACCGGCAGGAGCCATAGGAGTTGTCTTTATTTTTTGTATGACCTGCGTGTCATTGAATAACGCCATGTAAATTACTTTACTTTATTGCTAAACGCGTTAGCCATAGAAGTAGAAGTAATCGTTGGCGTGACAACTTCATGAAGACACGATGATGGAGATCATGATGATGGAGATCATGGTGTCATGCTGGTGACGAAGGTGATCATGCCGCGCCTCGAAGATGGAGATCAAAAGGCGCAAGATGATATTGGCCATATCACGTCACTTTATGATTTGCATGTGATGTTTATCATGTTTACATCTTATTGGCTTAGAACGACGGTAGCATAAATAAGATGATCCCTCACTAAAAATTTCAAGAGACGTGTTTCCCCTAACTGTGCACCGTTGCGAAGGTTCGTTGTTTCGAAGCACCACGTGATGATCGGGTGTGATAGATTCTAACGTTCGAATACAACGGGTGTTGACGAGCCTAGCATGTACAGACATGGCCTCGGAACACATGCAAAACACTTAGGTTGACTTGACGAGCCTAGCATGTACAGACATGGCCTCGGAACACAAGAGACCGAAAGGTCGAACATGAGTCGTATAGTAGATACGATCAACATGGAGATGTTCACCGATGATGACTGGTCTGTCTCACGTGATGATCGGACACGGCCTAGTTTGACTCGGATCATGTATCACTTAGATGACTAGAGGGATGTCTATCTGAGTGGGAGTTCATAATCAGATGAACTTCATTATCATGCACATAGTCAAAAGGTCTTTGCAAATCATGTCATAGCTTACGCTTTAGCTCTACTATTTAAGATATGTTCCTAGAGAAAATTTAGTTGAAAGTAGCTATTATGCGGACTGGGTCCGTGAACTGAGGATTGTCCTCATTGCTGCACAGAAGGCTTATGTCCTTAATGCACCGCTCGGTGTGCTGAACCTCAGCGTCGTCTGTAGATGTTGCGAAACATCCGACATACACGTTTTGATGACTACGTGATAGTTCAGTGCGTAATGCTAACGGTTTAGAATTGTGGCACCAAAGACGGTTTTGAAACGTCGCAGAACATATGAGATGTTCCGAAGACTGAAATTGGGATTTCAGACTAGTGCCCACGTCAAGAGGTATGAGACCTCTGACAAGTTTCTTAAGCCTGCAAACTAAGGGAGAAAAGCTCAATCGTTGAGCATGTGCTCAGATTGTCTGAGTACCACAATCGCTTGAATCGAGTGGGAGTTAATCTTCCAGATGAGATAGTGATGGTTCTCCATAGTCACTGCCACCAAGCTATTAGAGCTTCGTGATGAACTATAACATATCAGGGATAGACATGATGATCCTTGAGCAACTCGCGATGTTTGACACCGCAAAAGTAGAAATCAAGAAGGAGCATCAATTGTTGATGGTTAGTAAAACCACTAGTTACTAGAAGGGCAAGGGCAAAAGGGATACTTCATGAAACAGCAAATCATTTGCTGCTCTAGTGAAGAATCCCAAGGTTGAACCCAGACCCGAGACTAAGTGCTTCTGTAATGAGGGGAACGACCACTGAAGCAGAACTACCCTAGATACTTGGTAGATGAGAAGGCAGGCAAAGGTCGACAGAAGTATATTGGATATACATTATATGAATGTGTACTTTACTAGTACTCCTAGCAGCACCAGGGTATTAGATACCGGTTCGGTTGCTAAGTGTTAAGTAACTCGAAATAAAAGCTGCGGAATAAATGGAGACTAGCTAAAGGTGAGATGACGATGTGTGTTGGAAGTGTTTCCAAGGTTGATGAGATCAAGCATCGCATGCTCCCTCTACCATCGAGATTTGGTGTTTGCGTTGAGCATGATTGGATTATGTTTATCGCAATACGGTCATTCATTTAAGGAGAATAATGGTTACTCTTTTTATTTGAATAATACCTTCAATGGTCTTGCACCTAAAATAAATGGTTTATTGAATCTCGATCGTAGTGATACACATGTTCATGCCAGAAGTAATGATAGTACCACATACTTGTGGCACTGCTATTTGAGTCATATTGGGATAAAACGCATGAAGAAGCTCCATGTAGATGGATCTTTGGACTCACTCGTTTTTGAAAAGATTGAGACATGCGAACCATGTCTATTGGTATATATGCATGAAGAAACTCCATGCAGATGGATCATTTGGACTCACTTGATTTTGAATCACTTGAGACATGCAAATCATACCACATGGGAAAGATGACTGAAAGGCCTCGTTTTCAGTAAGTTGGAACAAGAGAGCAGCTTGTTGGAAGTAATACATTTTGATGTGTGCAGTCCAATGAGTGCTGAGGCATGCAGTGGATATCGTTATGTTCTTACTTCACAGATGATTTGAGTAGATGCTGAGTGTATTTACTTGATGAAACACAAGTCTGAATTATTGAAAGGTTCAAGTAATTTCAGAGTGAAGTTGAAGATCGTCGTGACAAGACGATAAAATGTCTGTGATATGATCATAGAGATGAGTATCTGAGTTACGAGTTTGGCACACAATTAAGACATTGTGGAAAGTGTTTCACAATTAATATCGCCTGGAACACCACAGTGTGATGGTGTGTCCGAACATCATAACTGCACCCTATTGGATATGGTGCATACCATGATGTCTCTTATCGAATTACCACTATCGTTTATGGGTTAGGCATTAGAGACAACTGCATTCACTTTAAAAGGGGGCACCACGCAATTCCGTTGTGACGACACCGTTTAGAGAAACCTAAGTTGTCGTTTCTTAAAAGTTTGGGGCTGCGATGCTTATGTGAAAAAGTTTCAGGCTGATAAGCTCGAACCCAAAGCGGATAAATGCATCTTCATAGAATACCCAAAACAGTTGGGTATACCTCCTATTTCAGATCCGGAAGCAAGGTGATTGTTTCTAGAAACAGGTCCTGTCTCGAGGAAAAGTTTCTCTCGAAAGAATTGAGTGGGAGGATGGTGGAGACTTGATGAGGTTATTGAACCATAACTTCAACTAGCGTGTAGCAGGGCACAGGAAGTTGTTCCTGTGGCACCTACACCAATTGAAGTGGAAGCTTATGATAGTGATCATGAAACTTCGGATCAAGTCACTACCAAACCTCGTAGGACGACGAGGATGCGTACTACTGCAAAGTAATGCGTGATCCTGTCTTGGAAGTCATGTTGCTAGACAACAATGAACCTACGAGCTATGGAGAAGCGATGGTGGGCCCATATTCCGACAAATGGTTAGAAGCCATGAAATCCGAGATAGGATCCATGTATCAGAACAAAGCATGGACTTTGGTGAACTTGCCCGATGATCGGCAAGCCATTAAGATAAATGGATCTTTAAGAAGAAGACGGACATGGACGGTAATGTTACCGTGTATGAAGCTCGACTTGTGGCAAAGAGTATTTTCACAAGTTCAAGGAGTTGACTACGATGAGATTTTCTCATCCGTAGCGATGCTTGAGTCCGTCGGAATCATGTTAGCATTAGCTGCATTTATGAAATCTGGCAGATGGATGTCAAAAACAAGTTTCCTTACCAGTTTTCGTAAGGAAAGGTTGTATGTGATACAATCAGAAAGGTTTTGTCCATCCTAAGGATGCTAAAAGGTATGCTAGCTCCAGCGATCCTTCCATGGATTAGAGCAAGCATCTCGGAGTCAAAATATATGCTTTGATGGAGTGATCAAAGTTTTTGGGTTTATACAAAGTTTGTTAGAAACTTGTATTTACAATAAAGTGAGTGGGAGCGCTACAACATTTCTGATAAGTATATGTGAATGACATATTGTTGATCCGAAATGATGTAAAATTTCTCGAAAGCATAAAGGGTTGTTTGAAAGGAGTTTTTCAAAGGAAGACCTGGATAAAGCTGCTTACGTATTGGGCATCAAGATCTATAGAGATAGATCAAGACGCCTGATGATACTTTCAAAGAACGCACACCTTGACATGATTTTGAAAGAGTTCAAAATAGATCAGCAAAGAAGGAGTTCTTGGCTGTGTTACAAGGTGTGAGTATTGAGTAAGACTCAAGACCTGACCACAGCAGACGAGAGAGAAAGGACGAAGGTCGTCCCCTATGCTTTAGACGTAGGCTCTACAGTATGCTATGCTGTGTACCGCACATGAAGTGTGCCTTGCCATGAGTTGGTCAAGGGGTACAATAGTGATCCGGGAATGGATCACATGACAGCGGTCGAACTTATCCCTAGTATCTAGTGGACTAAGGAATTTTCTCGATTATGGAGGTGAAAAGGAGTTCGTCGTAAAGGGTTACGTCGATGTGAACTTTGACACTAATCCGGATGACTCTGAGTAGTAGACCGGATTCGTATAGTAGAGCAGTTATTTGAAATGGCTCCAAGTAGCGCGTGGTAGCATCCACAAGATGACATAGATATTCGTAAAGAACACACGGATCTGAAAGGTTCAGACCCGTTGACTAATAACCTCTCTCACAAGCATAACATGATCAAACCAGAACTCATTGAGTGTCAATCACATAGTGATGTGAACTAGATTGTTGACTCTAGTAAACTCTTTGGATGTTGGTCACATGGTGATGTGACCTGTGAGTGTTAATCACATGGTGATGTGAACTAGATTATTGACTCTAGTGCAAGTGGGAGACTGTTGGAAATATAACCCTAGAGGCAATAATAAATTGGTTATTATTCTATTTCCTTGTTCATGATAATCGTTTATTATCCATGCTAGAATTGTATTGATAGGAAACTCAGATACATGTGTGGATACATAGACAACACCATGTCCCTAGTAAGCCTCTAGTTGACTAGCTCGTTGATCAATAGATGGTTACGGTTTCCTGACCATGGACATTGGATGTCGTTGATAACGGGATCACATCATTAGGAGAATGATGTGATGGACAAGACCCAATCCTAAGCATAGCACAAAAGATCGTGTAGTTCGTTTGCTAGAGCTTTTCCAATGTCAAGTATCATTTCCTTAGACCATGAGATCGTGCAACTCCCGGATACCGTAGGAGTGCTTTGGGTGTGCCAAACGTCACAACGTAACTGGGTGACTATAAAGGTACACTACGGGTATCTCCGAAAGTGTCTGTTGAGTTGGCATGGATCGAGACTGGGATTTGTCACTCCGTATGACGGAGAGGTATCTCTGGGCCCACTCGGTAATGCATCATCATAATGAGCTCAATGTGACTAAGGAGTTAGCCACGGGATCATGCATTACGGTACGAGTAAAGTGACTTGCCGGTAACGAGATTGAACAAGGTATTGGGATACCGACGATCGAATCTCGGGCAAGTAAAGTACCGATTGACAAAGGGAATTGTATACGGGATTGATTGAATCCTCGACATCGTGGTTCATCCGATGAGATCATCGTGGAACATGTGGGAGCCAACATGGGTATCCAGATCCCGCTGTTGGTTATTGACCGGAGAGGCGTCTCGGTCATGTCTGCATGTCTCCCGAACCCGTAGGGTCTACACACTTAAGGTTCGGTGACACTAGGGTTGTAGAGATAATAGTATGCGGAAACCCGAAAGTTGTTCGGAGTCCCGGATGAGATCCCGGACGTCACGAGCAGTTCCGGAATGGTCCGGAGGTGAAGAATTATATATAGGAAGTCCAGTTTCGGCCACCGGGAAAGTTTCGGGGGTTATCGGTATTGTACCGGGACCACCGGAAGGGTCCCGGGGGTCCACCGGGTGGGGCCACCTATCCCGGAGGGCCCCGTGGGCTGAAGTGGGAAGGGAACCAGCCCTTAGTGGGCTGGGGCGGGCCCCCTTGGGCCTCCCCCTACGCCTAGGGTTGGAAACCCTGGGGGTGGGGGCGCCCCACTTGGCTTGGGGGGGAAGCCAACCCCCCTTCCCCCTTGGCCGCCGCCCCCCCTTGGAGATCTGATCTCCCAGGGCCAGTGCCCCCCGGGGGGCCTATATATAGTGGGGGGGAGGGAGGGCAGCAGCACCACAGCCCCTGGCGCCTCCCTCTCCCCGTGCAACACCTCTCCCTCTCGCAGAAGCTTGGCGAAGCCCTGCCGAGATCCCCGCTACTTCCACCACCACGCCGTCGTGCTGCTGGATCTCCATCAACCTCTTCTTCCCCCTTGCTGGATCAAGAAGGAGGAGACGTCGCTGCTCTGTACGCGTGTTGAACGCGGAGGTGCCGTCCGTTCGGCACTCGGTCATCGGTGATTTGGATCACGGCGAGTACGACTCCATCAACCCCGTTCACTTGAACGCTTCCGCTCGCGATCTACAAGGGTATGTAGATGCACTCCTTTCCCCTCGTTGCTAGTATACTCCATAGATGGATCTTGGTGATGCGTAGGAAATTTGAAAATTCTGCTACGATCCTCAACAATCTCCAACATGCAAGCCCAATACAAGAAACCCATCCCACAACGTGCATTTCATTTTCCTTCCGGACCATCTCATTCCTGCTCGGTTTTCGACCGTAGCAGGACAATTCTCGTTGGAGCCCTCTCCTTTAAAACTGGATGACATCCGGGGCACACTGTACCCCTTCCACCTTGCCCCATCCCTCGTGTTCCTACTGATCCACCACCGCCATCAAGGGGAAGGAAGTGTGCGCCGTCCGTGATGTCCCCGAGCCAAGAAGGCAAATCATGTGTCTCCTGAGCCATTACAGCTGAATGTTGTGCATTTTCACTAAACAAAAATATGATGTCCATTACTGGGCACGCAACTGATACCTCACAGTGTCCGTTATTAACTCTTGAAGCAAGCAACCAATGGATTTACCCTTCTATCCCAACCAAAAAAAGTCTGTTATTAACTCCCAAAGCAACCAATCAATGCATTTACCCTTCTATACTAACCAAAAAATTGCACTGGCTTGATAAAAAAATATAAACCACTCGCTCATGCAATTTGCTGCAAAGTCATCTCTAATGAAATGTTATTAACCACACTTTCTCAAGTAGGGAAATTATTTTGCTAAAACATCCATAAGTGAACAGACCAACACCAACCCTCATTCCGCTAACTCTCAACCCTCACTCTTATCACAAAATCCATTAACTCGTGTTTTAAGTGAACCAATGATTAACGCCACGTGGCAGGCCAGCAACATGGGACAATGGCGGTCTTTCCATCCTAGTGCTAGTACCTCCTGGCAGAGTTATTTGCAAATAAGTCCTTAGTAATCTGGCAATACTTTGGACCCTTTATAATGCTTGTTAAAAATAAGGAGAATGTTTCTTTCAAAATATATACCAAAGTTTCAATAGTGGGCAAGAATTGTCCTTGTAAAAAATTGCTATCTTAAATGATACAATGGGAATATGGTCTCGCATACATAGTTTGCTCAATGCCACAAAAGTTCAATTTCATATTCTTGAGTCATAGAAATAACAGAGGCAAACACTTAATTCAACAATAATATGGTCTCAGGTACAAAACTTGCGCAATGTCGTGGACTTAACACGGAGATGCCCTAGCAAAAGGACTTAGATGTGGAGCCCTCGCAGCTAGGTTAGCTTGAAGGGGTTAAACGGGACAAAGGATACAGAGAATTTACCCAGGTTCGGCCCCTCTCAACGAGGTAAAAGCCTACTCCTGCTTCAGGTTGTATTGCTTGGGTTTCGATTACCAGGGAGCGAATACACTTGACCTAGTTCTCGATGAGTTGTTTTTTAAGTTAACCTGCCGCCGGGTCACCCCTTTATATACAGGTTGATGCCCGACCGGCTCATATAAAAATGTGTCCGGCTCGGTATCTAACTAAGCTTGCCTTACAATACAAGTTAAACATATGGCGGCTCACACCCGTGGGCCTCAAGTCGTCCCCGGGTCTTGGGCCTTCAGTAAGCTCGCTCTGTGAACCGCCATCTTCATATATTCTTGGGCCTCTTCATCTTAAGCCGCCAGTGCCATGACCCGACCCCTCCTGGGCGGGTCATACCCAGTAGTTATATCCCCAACATTAGGCCCCAGGTTGATTTGAACTTGTTCACATCAATCTTCAACACTTGTCTTTAGCAGAATCTTCCATTGTCATCTTTCATGAACTTGTTATAACCCGCCATGACATCAGCTCACAGAACCATGGTAACCCGCCATGACATCAGGCGCATTAATTACACGCAAGCCCAGAATATCTCCACAGATTCTTTTAATGAACCTCCGAAAATCGAGGCGCCCTTATAGGCACATAACCATTTTTTCGGCCTCCTCGATTCCCGCGCATGCCATCTATTCACCGCCTTATAAATAGGGATGGGGGGTCCTTCTTTTCATTTCTACCCTACCCTCTCGTCTTCGTCTTCCTCCTCGCGATGCCCTAGCAAGCCCGAGCTCTGCCACCGGCGTCTCCGTCCAGCGTCCTCAACTCCGGTCGCTGCATCGACCTGATTGGACCAGAGCACTGTGACACACCTCTGCTGTTCGTCAGTGTCAATAAGTATTCTCCTTTCCCGTAGCAGATCTGCATTAGGGTTTTCACCGTTCGTCGGTGTTCTTCACTGTTCCTTAATTTTCTTCTCTAAATCATGTAGTTTGATCTGAATATGGTACCAAAGTTTTGCGGTAGCAGTTCAGCATCCCTTTTCAATCAAAGAAGATCATCCCTCTGTACAAAAAATCTCATCTGAGCACACGAGTTCCTCTGCTGCCGCCACCTTAGGTTTAGAATTTATTTTATTTTCTGAGCTGCTGCAGATCCAAAATCATAGCACCAACATGTGGAATATGTCTGTCCATCACTTAGAAAAAATTCACTTTTAGATCTGTTGTACTACAAATGTGCGGGCGGCTCATACCATAAGTCGTAACCCGCCATATAGAATTAGTCCCCTTGTTAAGCCGCCAATATGTGTTCATAATTCATATAACCCGGCACTGCCTTCCGGTTTAATCATGTCAAGCTTTATAGCACTTACCTTTTGATCATTGGCCGGCTTAACAGCATAATCATAAACCGGCAATATTTTCTTTTTAGGCCTTCATCCGCAAAAATGATCAAGACTGTCACCTCATGCAACTGGGTTGCCTCCCGAGTTACCGAACAAACGTGTCCAAGTGGGTGTCTTAGCTGCAAAAGACATCATCCATTGGAGGGCCCCAGGAGCAGAAACCACTCCTGAGCCCAAAGAAGGCGAAGTCATTGTCTTTACTGACCATATGCTCCAGGGGTTTACCCTACTCGGCTCAAAATTCTTTCGTGACATGCTGCATTTCTTCAAGCTTCATCCTCAAGACATCGGGCCCAATTCTGTTTCAAACATCTGCAATTTTCAAGTGTTTTGCGAAGTATACCTTCAACAGGAGCCCACTGTGGAACTGTTCAGGGAATTTTATTACTTAAACCGGCAGACTGAGTTCACAAACGGGCCCAGCCTAGAATTAGGTGGCATTTCAATTCAGAGGCGGAAAGAAGCCACTTTTCCTGCCACCACACCTCCCAGTCATCCTAAGGACTGGAACCAGACTTGGTTTTACTACCAAGACACATCTCCAGAGGGTGAAAATCCCTTGCCGGGTTATCGTGAAAACCGGCTTAGCAACAGACATCATCTTCCAGGACGGATTAGCACAGAAGAACGGGCCAAACATATGCCCACCTTTTCAAAGATCAGAGCCTTAATGGCCAACGGCTTGACTGGAATAGACCTAGTTCGATGTTGGGTCGCATGGAGAATTTTGCCCTTAAGCCGCCGGCCCGGCTTACTGTGCGAGTATACTGGTGATGTCAAAGATCCTCAACGCCACTGCCACATAGAACTGGATGATGATGACATCAATAATATGACCAAGTATCTGCTCAACGAGAGCTTGGAAGATTGCAGCAAGACGGGCTTAAACCCTTTCTGCACCCTTAACAAACCTCCAGCTGTAAGTATTTTTGAGTCATTTCTATTTTACTCATTAACTGTCAATCTGTCTTCCCATCCTTATTTGAACTTTTGCAGGCTTACTTTCCCTTTTGGAACAAAAAACTCCAAGATAAGATGGCCAAGAAAGCCAGAAATAAGCACAAGGTGACCAAGAGGCCTGCCAAAAAGAAGGCAGATGCAACTGATCTTTTTTACTCTAGATGATGAGTCGGAGGTAGAACTTCACTCTCTTGGCTCATTCTTTGTTCATCTTATTGACATTGATTACTACCAGGATGACGCAGAAGGCAGCCACGCAGACAGTGAAGAGGTAACTATCCTTTCCTCCGACTCAGAACCTCTGCCAAGACAGAAAGTTCGTCAAGCGAGCCGGAAAGTAAGGTTTTCTCACCCTTTATCTTACTTGGATCCCAACTTTATTTTGAAGAAGCAGCAGCATGAAGTTCGCCGCACAATCCGGAATAGTGGCGATGGGATTTTATCTTCCGGCTTACCCAACACGCCGGTTCCCCGCAAGCGCCAAGCAGAGGTTTCACAAATTTCCGACTTAGCTTTTCCAAAGGTGGGTCTTATTCGACAACCCCTTAACTTTTCTAATTCAAACTACCAGGTAACTTCCAATTCTTCCTCTGGTGATTCCACTGGGACTCAGGTTCCTCTGTTCAAGACTGTTCTTGGGTGAGAACACTTAAGCCTGCTTGCTTTAACACCTTACTCAATTGGTATACTAATCTCATCATGTGTTTTACTTTCAGTGCTATGGCCAAACCCAGCAAGAAGCTGAAAGTTAATAAGCCGGCCCAAGATCCCAAGGTTGCTGATCTAGAGAAGTAGACAATGTCTAAGTCTTTGCATCAAACTTCTGAAGCAGCCATGGATGATCCGCCGCCAGAGGAGCACCATGTCACCATGGACTCCATGAGTGTTGATCCGAAGAATGCTAAGCCGCCCAGTCCTGCTCAGCCGGCTCAAGTATTTGAAGATGTAATAGTTACTGGGATGGCTTATACAGCTCCAGGCAACCCCACCGTCTTATCCAAGCACAACACCAAAGGAGAAATTTTAGCTATTGATAAGGGCAAGTGGAAACTGGACTTGGAAAGTTACGCCCAGTTCAATGCTCAGGAGATTCACTCGGGTTATCTAAACCGCCTTGACACCAGCCGTGACTTTGAAGTTGGCCTGGTCAACCTCATGAAGGAGCGCTTTGAGGTAAGCACTAACAAAAACTTCTCACATAAGTATATAGCTGTCAGCCGCCAAGCCTACTGAATATGAAAAACTTGAATATGTTGTAGACTTGAATACTCTGGTTGATCTTGTAGACTTGCCATAACAATTTGTAATTGCTGAATCAAAACGAGTAGTCCCCAAGGGCCGGCTTAAACTGGAAAGTTAAGTCGGGACTTCAAATAGTAGTGCTCAGTTTCGCACCTGTAGCTCCCAAGGGCCGGCTTAAACTGGAAAGTTAAGCCGAGACTTCAACTAGTAGTGCTCAATTTCGCACATGTAGCTCCCAAGGACCGGCTTAATCAGCATGGCTAAGGCGGGACTTATCACCATGTTTATGAATAAAATCCAAATATGTAGCCCCCATGAACCGGCTTTAATTGAAAATTTTAGCCGGGTCATTAGAAATTTGTCTTCAAAAGAGCAATGTACATTAGCCCCCAAGTGCCAAGTAAAATACTTGTATTATGCTTGGGTCTTTAAATAAGATGATCGTCATAACACCATACTACCTGCCTTTTTGTGTGACAGGTTGAATTGAATATGAAGGAATCCCAAGTCAATGATCTGAGGCAAAACATTCAGACCCACCAATCTGAGACTTCTAAGGCAAATCAAAGCTGAAGACCGCTTTGGAAAACATTGAAAAGCTAAAAAAGGACTTCAGTGCTGAGAGAACCGGATGGGATACTGAGAAGGCGGCTCTGTTGAAAAGAGCGGAAGACGCTGAAACTGCCCTTAAACCGGTGACTGACGTGTTGTCCGGTTTGAAGCATCAAATCAATAGTATGACAGCCGCCATCTTTGGTAAGTAATGCCGTACTTCAATCTTTCATCATCAATGCCTTAACAATCATTCAACCGAGTTATCAATCTCTATGGTAATGCAGGTTCCAGAATTTCCCACCTTGGCTCAGACATGCGCATGAAACTGAAAGCTGCGTATACCCTTGTAGAACAGTTGTACACTGGCGCTCAACGGGCCATTTCTGATGTCTCCCATAAGAAGCAACCACCTTCACTCATCAAGGAGGTGTTGGAGAAACTGTCTGTGCTACCGCAAAGGGTTGAAGAACTGAAGCGTTCAGCCGCCAGAGCCGGTGCCATCACCGCACTGAGTCGGGCCAAGGCATGGCAAGCAGAACTTGACCCGGAAGAACTAGCCATCGGTTGCCCAAGTTTAAAAGAAGATGGGTCTCTCTTCAACACCGATGACTTCACCCAAACAGTAAGGGAGATGCGGCTGTTGGCAAGCAAATTGGCTGAGGAGACTGATCTTTCCAAGTATCAGGCGGTGTATGATGTTGAGAACAAAAAAGTGAAAGCTCCGGTTCATAAGGCCATGGACCTTATCCCGCCAACACGTAAGCACACCTTTGCTCCTGACATTGACCCTTCAACCCTTATAGACGATGAAGCTGTTTTCAAAGCTTTGATTGGGATCAATTGGGCCACATCTGACTTCCAGCCAATGGGTGAAGACGAAGAAGAAGAAGAGTTGGTGCAAGATGACCCGGAATCTTCAACACGCCAAGGTCAAGACAACTGATCCAAGGGCCGGTTTATCATCCACAGCATTGGATGATGTGTGCATCAAAACACTTATTCTTTTGGGCCGTCCGATGCCTTGTAATAGGCTAGATGAAAACCATGATCTGCCATGCCATCGTGCATGTTTATCTTTATAACACTTTAAACTGCCAATCTCGATATGGGCATATCTGTTGTTTCTGCTCACAATATTATCAATCATACATGTCATATTTATCATATTCCCCGCACACAAACAGATAACAAGTGCCTTGGCGGTTTACCCCAGGGCGAGTCATGATGTCCCATATAAAAGCCGCTGGAGACTGTATAGTCCATAACCAGGGGGGTTATCAAAACCTCCCATATTCATATAACAAGTAAATAACATACCTGTGAAATTTGTTCATACTGCCGGCTTACCATGCAATATGCAGCAAGGGTAACATCCCAAAGACTTAGAGCCCAGAACTCCAAGCGCATAATCAAAGCACACTGGCAACTTATCGTCCAAAGCCAAGCCGGGTTATTAAAAACCTTAGATATGCTCAAATATGAGCCATAGAGATTAAGGCTACATGGCCTGAATCGTTTTAAACCATATGTCAATATGGTACAAAAGATGTACCAAAAAATATTCAAATAAAATAACAGAACAGAAAAAACAAGGCTTTCATAGGCTACCAAACCTCAATATCAAGTGTTGTTCAAGGGCCGCACAGCCACTGAGTTAATCATTTATTCAAACCTGTAAGCCGGGCCTCACATGACCAATCGTCGTTTTAACTTTGACAAGTTCAGGGTCTTTATAAGATTGACTGTCAAGAGTACGGCGAGTCATTTTAGGATTACTTGGGCAGAGTGGCAGAGATACAAAGGCAGGATAACCCGGATTTTTGGTGAATACACACCTGGCGTCCAAGCCGATCAAAGGGTAAATAAAGCTATGTTCATTGAACAAGAAGCCCCCAAGTGATTTGCAATCAAGCATACAAGCCGGATCAGTGGGGTAATCATAGCTATGCTCAACAAGCAGGAAGCCCCCAAGTAATATTTATCAAGGCGTACAAGCCGGATCAAGAGGGTAATCGCAGCTATGCTCAATGAGCAGGAAGCCCCCAAGTGATCTTATGAATTGACAATAAAGACTCAAATACTCAAAAATGAAATGACAGAGGCCCTAAATTATCAGGGATGCCGACTTTATTATACTTGATCATAATATATACATGGATGAAAATATGTACACCACAAGAGTTAGTGGCTCAAGTGTAATAAGGCCAAAGATGAGCAATGTTCCAAGGCCGGCGGGTCTCCTCCTCAGACGTACATGAGTCCTTGTGATCTCGAACATCAATGAGGTAGTATGATCCGTTGTTCAGGTTTTTGCTGACCACAAAAGGCCCTTCCCATGGTGGGGATAACTTGTCATATCTGTTTGATCCTGAATGAGCCGGAGCACCAAATCGCCTTCTTGAAAGGTTCGAGTTTTAACCCGGCGGCTATGATATCGACGCAGATCTTGCTGATAGATCGCCGAACGAGCCGCCGCAAGGTCACGCTCCTCATCCAAAAGCTCAAGATCAATCTGACGTGCTTTTTCATTGTCAGCTTCAACATAAGCCACTACACAGGGCGAGTCATGATGGATGTCACTGGGGAGAACTGCCTCTGCTCCGTAGACCATGAAGAAAGGCGTGTAACCTGTAGATCTATTGGGGGTAGTATTGATACTCCATAGCACTGAGGACAACTCAACCCAACAACCCGGCATCCTCTGCAAAGGGACCATAAGCCGGGGCTTGATGCGTCTCAAGATTTCTTGATTAGCCCTTTCGGCTTGACCATTGGACTGGAGGTGAGCCACAGATGAAACGTCAAAACGAATATGCTCTCGTTGACAGAATTATTTCATTGCACCCTTAGAAAAATTATTACTATTATCAGTGATGATACTATGAGGGTATCCAAAATGAAAGATCACCTTTTTAATGAATTGAACCGCCGTCGCTGCATCACACTTGCTGACCGGCTCAGCCTCAACCCACTTTGTAAATTTGTCAACCGCTACCAACAGGTGGGTCTTTTTGTCCTTGGATCTCTTAAAAGGTCCAACCATATCCAGCCCCTAGACTGCAAACGGCCAAGTAATTGGAATCATCCTCAATTCTTGAGCCGGCACATGAGCTCGTCTGGAAAATTTCTGACAGCCATCACATTTGCTAACCAGGTCCTCCGCATCCGCATGAGCCATCATCCAATAGAACCCATGACGAAAAGCCTTAGCCACGAGAGACTTAGAGCCGACATGATGGCCACAATCTCCTTCATGAATCTCTCGTAGGATCTCACGGACCTCCTCAGGAGAAACACAACGCTGAAACACCCCTGTGATACTGCATCGGTGCAACTCGCCATTGACAATAGTCATCGACTTAGACCGCTGGGTTATCTGCCTGGCTAAAGTTTCATCCTCAGGCAACTCACCCCCGGTCATATAAGCCAAATACAGAACTGTCCAATCAGGAATAGCATGAAGAGCCGCCACCAACTGTACGTCTGGGTCAGGAACAGCAAGATCTTCCTCCGTAGGCAATTTAACTGAAGGGTTATGCAAAATATCAAGGAAAACATTAGGTGGTACCAGCTTACGCTGGGACCCCAGCCGGCTTAAAGCATCAGCCGCCTCATTCTTCCTGCGATCAACATGTTCCAATTGATAGCCCTTGAAATGACCAGTGATAGTATCAACCTCTCGACGATAAGCCGCCATGAGTGGATCCTTGGAATCCCAAGTTCCTGAAACCTGCTGAGCCACCAAATCTGAGTCGCCAAAACACCTCACCCGGCTTAGATTCATCTCTTTAGCCATCCGAAGACCATGGAGCAAGGCCTCATACTCAGCTGCATTGTTAGTACAAGGGAACATCAACCTTAAGACATAACAAAATTTATCACCTCGTGGGGAAGTCAAAATAACTCCAGCCCCCGAGCCTTCCAATTGTCTAGACCCATCAAAATGAATAGTCCAATATATGTTATCCGACTTCTCCTCAGGCATCTGCAACTCTGTCCAGTCATTAATGAAACCCACAAGTGCTTCAGACTAGATAGCAGTCCGAGGCATATATTTTAAACCATGGGGTCCAAGCTCAATAGCCCACTTGGCCACCCGGCCTGTGGCTTCTCTGTTTTGAATAATATCCCCTAAGGGAGAAGAACTAACCACAGTGATGGGATGACCAAGGAAATACTGCTTTAACTTACGACTAGCCATGAACACTCCATAAACCAACTTCTGCCAATGTGGGTATCTCTGCTTAGATTCAATGAGTACCTCACTGACATAGTAAACCGTCCACTGAACCTGATATTCCTTGCCTGATTCTTTCCTTTCCACAACAACCGCTACACTGATGGCTCTGCTATTAGCAGCCACATATAATAGCAAGGGCTCCTTATCAATAGGAGCTGCAAGGATTGGCGGCTCAGCCAACTGCTTTTTCAACGCCTCGAACGCCTGATTGGCAGCATAACTCTAGACAAAGTGATCTATTTTCTTCATCATCTGATACAGAGGAATAGCCTTTTCTTCCAAATGGCTGATAAATCGGCTCAAAGCCGCAATATGACCCGCCAAACGCTGGACGTCATTGATACACGCCGGCTTAGCCAAAGAAGTGATCGCCTTGATTTTCTCCAGCTTAGCCTCGATGCCTCTCTCAGAGACCAAAAAACCCAAGAGCTTGCCTGCTGGCACACCAAAGACGCACTTGGCCGGGTTAAGCATCATCTTGTAGACCCGGAGATTGTCAAAGGTCTCTTTCAAATCATCTATCAAGGTCTCCTTCTTCCTGGATTTCACGAAAATATCATCCACATAAGCATGAACATTGCGTCCAATCTGGTCATGAAGGCAGCTCTAAACACACCGCTGATAAGTCGCCTGGGCACTCTTGAGCCCAAAAGGCATAGACACATAGCAAAAGGCTCCAAAAGGAGTGATGAAGTTGTCTTCTCCTGGTCCTTTATTGCCATCTTGATCTGATGATAACCAGAATAAGCATCCAGAAAACTCAAACACTCACAACCCGCCGTAGCATCGATGATCTGATCAATACGAGGGAGAGCAAAAGGGTCAGCCGGACAGGCCTTGTTAAGGTCTGTGTAATCCACACACATACGCCAAGTGCCATTCTTCTTAAGTACCAGCACCGGGTTAGCCAGCCGTTCAGGGTGAAAAACTTCAATAATAAAACCAGCCGCCAAGAGCCGGGCCACTTCTTCACCAATGGCCTTGCGCCTCTCTTCATTAAAATGGCGAAGGAATTGCTTGACCAATTTAAACTTTGGATCAACATTGAGAGTGTGCTCAGCGAGTTCCCTCGGTACACCTGGCATGTCTGAATGCTTCCATGCAAAGATGTCCCGGTTCTCATGGATGAACTCGATGAGCGTGCTTTCCTATTTCGGATCCATATTAGCACTGATACTGAACTTCTTGGATGAGTCACCAGGAACAAAGTCAACCAGCTTAGTGTCATCTGCTGATTTAAACTTCAATAATGGGTCATGCTCTATGGTTGGATTTTTCAAAGGTGTCATATCTGCCGGATCAACGTTATCTTTGTAGAACTTCAACTCCTCTGTTGCACAAACAGACTCAGCATAAGCAACATCGCCCTCTTCACACTCCAAAGCTATCTTCCTGTTGCCGTGTACTGTGATGGCACCCTTACGACCCGGCATTTTAAGCTGTAGATAAACATAACAAGGCCGCGCCATAAATTTGGCATAAGCCGGCCGTCCAAACAGGGCATGATAAGGGCTCTTGATCTTGACCACTTCAAAAGTCAATGTCTCAGCTCTGTAATCATGATCATCGCCAAAGGCTACTTCCAAAGCTATCTTACCCACCGGGTACGCTGACTTACCGGGCACCACCCCATGAAAAACAGTAGAAGATGGCTTAAGATCTTTATCAGTCAAATTCATACGGCGAAAAGTATCATAGTAAAGGATATTGATGTTGCTGCCTCCATCCATGAGCACCTTGGTAAACTTGTATCCTCCAACCTGAGGAGCAACCACCAAAGCCAATTGATCCAGATTGTCAACCCGGGGTGGGTGATCCTCACGGCTCCATACAATAGGATGTTCAGACCATCATAAGTATCGAGGGACTGCCGGCTCAACCGCCTTCACTGCCCGCTTATGAATCTTCTGGTCTCGTTTGCATAAGCTCGCGGTAAACACATGATACTGACCACTATTCAGCTGCTTTGGATTACTCTCATAACCGGTCTGCTGCTGCTGATTTCCTTGACTAGGTTGCTGATTAAAACCACCTTGATTGCCTTGGCCCTGAAAACCGGAGCTTGAGCCGCCACCTCCAAAGCCAGGTCTATGAGAGCCGGATCCTGACCCGTCGTGCGGGCCATGATTGTTCTGGAAAAAACCAGAATTTCTATACTCCCTCATGATGAAGCAATCTTTCCACAGATGACTGGCCGGCTTCCCTTGCGTACCGTGCTTTGGGCAAGGCTAATTCATAATTGCTTCAAGGTTGAACTTTGGCCCTCCAAGTCGGGGCGTTAATGATTTCCCCTTACAACGCTGATTATTACTCTGCGTGTTGGTATTAGCCACAAAGTCTGAACCGCCGTCCATCTGCTTGCGCTTACCATTATTACCTTGACCCGCCGTATTATGCTGCTGTCCCTTTGCATTGCCACTCTTCTTCCCCTTGCCGATCTTCTCCTCATCAGACTCAGGGTCCTTAGTACTATCAGAGTCGTCATATTTGACGAGAGCCGCCATGAGCTCCCCCATATCATTGCAGTGGCGCTTAAGCCGCCCAGCTTTTGCTTAAGGGGAAGGAAACAACAATTCATTTCCAACATCAGGATCGCAGAACTGGCGTTGATACTGTCCGATGAATGGATAACAGCCAAGATCCGGCGCACCCAGTTGGTTGTTGATTCGCCTTCACCCTGGACACAAGAGTCTAAATCAAGAATCGACATAGGCTGCTTGCACATGTCTTTGAAATTCTGGATAAAGCGAGTCTTCAATTCAGCCCATGACCTGATGGAGTTAGGGGGCAATCCTTTCAGCCAAGTGCGTGCCGGCCCATCCAGCATCATGGTGAAGTATTTAGCACACGCAGCATCACTGACATCCAACATCTCCATGGCCATCTCATAACTCTCTATCCAAGCCTCTGGGGGCTGATCCGCTGTGTAATTAGGCACTTTGCGAGAACCCTTAAAATCCTTGGGCAGGCGCTTATTACGTAAAGCCGGCACTAAGCACGGCACACCAAGGGTTCTAGAGGTTACTCCTGCCTCCACAGACACCGATGGGTAGACCGGCGATTGTTGTTGAGCCACCAAGTGAGCCGCCAGCTCAGCCTCCCGACGTGCCCTGTCTTGATCCACCAAAGCCCGAGCATTGTTATCAGCACGCGACGGGTCATGCCTACGAGGCTGGTTATGGTGCCGCTCACTGCTTGAAACCGCTGGCGACTCAATATGCCTGCTGTAACTTCGGCTGGGACGAGGGGTTGAATGAATCCGATCACGACTGTATGAGTAAGTCTCATGTTGAGCCAATGCTGTCTGAAGAAGCTCTCCGGCCCTCCGTATCTCCATCGCGGCTGGAGACTCACCTTCAACGGGGAGAGCCGCCAATCGCGTAGCTGTCGGATCTCGGGTTCCGGCAAAACCCTTAAGGTTCGAACTCTGGGGTGGGCGCGAAGTCTTTCCCTCCTACCGATCTACGCCCTAGCTCGCTAAGATCTCGTGGACGAACTCGACGAACTCGCAACACAGAAAGACACGAGATTTATACTGGTTCGGGCCACCGTTGTGGTGTAATACCCTACTCCAGTGTGGTGGTGAATGGATTGCCTCTTGGGCTGATGATGAACAATACAAGGGGAAGAACAGCCTCCTGAGGTTGAGGTGTTCTTGTGCTCTGCGAACTTGTGGATGTGAGGATGGAGTGGATCCAGTCCAAGATGAGATGCCTCTACGGTGGTGGCTAGTTCTACTTATATAGGCCCTGGTCCTCTTCCCAAATATTGAGCGGGAAGGGAGCCAACAACGGCGGCCAATTTGAAAGGGGACAGCTAGTACAAGCTATCCTCACAAAAGCGGTCTTCGCCTGCAAAAGGCCCTGGCGGTGACGCCGTCTCGGGCTCCATGGTGACCTCCGTCCTGGCGTCCTGCTGGTCTTGGTCTTGTTGCCCTGATATGGAAACCTTTGCCTGGTGCCTCGGTACTCCGCGCCTGCGCTGCCCCCCTTAGCACCAAAGAGGAAACAAGGACGCTGCGCGCGCTGGCGCCCGCCTGATCTTGATCGTCATAGCTCAAGTCACGAGAGCCTCGCGAGGTTTGCTCCGCCTTGATATCTCCGCTCCTCGCGAGGCAGCCTGCTGAGGCTGCTCCTGAGGAGGTCTTGTGTCGTCCCCCTCGCGAGGCTTGGCCCCTCGCGAAGGTCTTGAATGCCTTGTTGATGAAGATGGGCCGTGCAGGCCCGCTTGTGCAGCCACGCCGTGGGCTGCAGGCACGCAAGTCTGGGGACCCCTGTTCCCAGAATGCTGACAGTAGGCCCCGGGCCCAAGGTGCGCTCAGGCTTGGCTTCGGGGTGAAGCCAAAGGTCAAGTACGGAGCGCCACGGGCCCTAAAAGCCTGCGGCCTTGGTCGACGTGTGGCGGTTGATTGGACGTGGGCGTCTCCACTTCCCCACGCTGCCTCGGCAACTGCTAGATTTGACAAGTCCCTGTGACATGGAAGAAAAATCATCATTACCTGTGATCGTGGGAGGCGCCGGTTGGCCTTCTTCCGCTATAAATGGGGAGGGGGGAGCCCCCGTCGCCCATCTCCTCTTGGTTCACTTGCTTCTTCCTCCTTGCTCCACTACTAGCAGCGATGGCGCCATCGAAGAGGTTCTCCGCCGTGGAGAAGGGCAAGGCCCTTCGGGAGGGGCCCAGCTCTCCGGCGCCCAAGCGAGGATGTGGCCGTCCCCGCAAGCATGCCACGACCTCCGCCGTGGCTCCCGGCTCTCGGGGTGGCGCCGTAGCGCGCGGCAGGAGTCGCCCTGGTCGCGGCAGTCCTGTTGACGAGAGGAGACGCGTCGTGGTTGCGCGACCTCCCCGTCTGGTCGGAGGATCCGGCCGGCAGCTGGCTCCAGCTCCCCCGCTTCCTTGCCGACGAGCCGCCGGCCTCCGGTCCAGGCGGGCTCTGGCTGCAGGAAGACGGCTGCTGCAGCCGGGCTTCTTGGGTCGCGGTCGAGGTCTCCATCGCGGGCAACATAGCTCTGGCCCACGGTTGGCAGACGTTCGCCCGTGCGCGCGGCCTGGGCAGGCGGTGCACCCTCGACTTCAAGTTCGACGGCGACGCGACCCTCTTCATGAGGGTGTTCGGGGAAGACGGTCGCCGCGCCGGATGCTGCCCCGAGGTGAACGATGACGAGGAGGTGCTCGGCCTTGGCGATGGACGGGACGAGGAGGAGGACGAACCCGCCGACCACGCCTCGTCTGGCTACGGTGGCTCCTCCCTTGGCGACGGTTCCAGCAGCGGTGGCCTTGATCAGCCGCCACGTCGCCGCGCCTGCTTCGAAGGTGGTAGCGGGTTGTCTCGTCGCTGCGCATCGGTGAAGCGCGAGGAGGGGTCCGACTAGACCTGAGGTGTCGCCAAGGCCCTGCCCCCGTCGGCTGCTGAAGAGGCGAGCGCCGCTTTTGTTATGTTCCTCTTTTCCTTCCTGCATCGAAATGAAACCAGCATGGGCCCGGAGGGGCGTGTATCAAACCATAACTTATTAACCATTATGCTACGCGTGTTGTTTCAGTGTCGTGTGGCTATTTTGCGCAAAGATAACTTAGCCTGTTGCATTCGGGGTGCCCTCCTCCTTACGAGGCGTTTATTTCCTCGTGTCCACCTTGACCTTGTGGTCTGCGATTGCTCAGGAACTGCAAAAAATTCGTTAGGGAATTTGCCAAGAGATTTGTCATCCACCCATGCCTTGACCCGGTGCTTTGTATCGCGGTACCCGTGGGGCACGGATTAGGAGAGATGCGCCAGCTTCGGGCTCGAACGAGGATGGCTCGCGAGAAGGCAGAGAGAAGAAAAATGCTCGCGAGGGCGCCCAGCCCCCTCGCGAGGTATGCGAGAGAGAGAGAACATGAGTGAACCAAGGCCGGGAAACGCGGTAAGAGGCGAGGGAATCGAATCAGCAAGGAACACCAAAAGCCGACTTCAATTAAGGAAAAGCAAGCCAACTACGGAAAGCAAATGAAAAAGCCGCGTCCGACACCTAATCTAGTCTTCAAGTCTTCTCACCAGCGCGGAGCTAAGTGCTGCCACTAGGCGTGGGAGGGAGCCCCAGGGCCTGAGGCCGGCGCTCCTGAGACTCCGGGGCGTGTACAGCCCCACTCATTATTACGTGAGAGTGTCACGGGCGGCGATTCTTCATAGGCACCGGGCCTTCTTCACAGGCTCTGGGCCTTTCTTCACAGGCTCTGGGCCTTGCTTCATGGGTAGAACTTCCGGAGGTGCTGGATGTTCCAGGCGTTCTGGATAGATACCCCGTCCTGCGTCTCCAGGCGCGCGGCGCCAGGCCTAGAGACATGGACGACCCTGAACGGGCCCTCCCACATGGGTGAAAGCTTGTGCAGCCCTTCCCTGGAGAGGACCCGCCTCAGGACGAGGTCGCCCACTTCGAGCGTCCTGGAGCGGATGCTGCGGCAATGGTATCGCCGCAGCACTTGCTGGTACCTTGCCGCCCTCAGCGCTGCTTCGCGACGACGCTCCTCCCCCAGCACAAGGTACATCCCCAGGGTGGCGTCCTGCTGCGTTTCATCGAACACCAGGACCCGTGCGGAGCGATGCTTGACCTCGTGAGGGAGGACTGCTTTAGCTCCGTAGACAAGGAAGAATGGGGTCTCGCCCGTTGGTTTGGTGGCGGTGGTGCGGATGGACCACAACACGGACTGGAGCTCGTCGTGCCAGCCCCTGCCACATGCCTCGAGCTTCTTCTTGAAGGTCCTGGTCTTGAGGCCCCTCAGGACCTTGATACGTCTCCGTCGTATCTACTTTTCCAAGCACCTTTGCCCTTGTTTTGGACTCTAACTTGCATGATTTGAATGGAACTAACCCGGACTGACGCTGTTTTCAGCAGAATTGCCATGGTGTTATTTATGTGCAGAAACAAAAGTTCTCGGAATGACCTGAAACTCCACGGAGCTTATTTTTGGAAAATATTAAAAATATTGGCGAAAGAATCAAGGCCAGGGGGCCACCACCTGTCCACGAGGGTGGGGGGCACGCCCCCTGCCTCGTGGGCCCCCTGGAGCTCCACCGACCTCAACTCCAACTCCATATATTCGTGTTCAGGGAGAAAAAAATCAGAGAGAAGGATTCATCGCGTTTTACGATACGGAGCTGCCGCCAAGCCCTAAACTCTCTCGGGAGGGCTGATCTGGAGTCCATTCGGGGCTCCGGAGAGGGGAATCCGTCGCCGTCGTCATCATCAACCATCCTCCATCACCAATTTCATTATGCTCACCGCCATACGTGAGTAATTCCATCATAGGCTTGTTGGACGGTGATGGGTTGGATGAGATTTATCATGTAATCGAGTTAGTTTTGTTAGTGTTTGTTCCCTAGTATCCACTATGTTCTGAGATTGATGTAGCTATGACTTTGCTATGCTTAATGCTTGTCACTAGGGCCCGAGTGCCATGATTTCAGATCTGAACCTATTATGTTTTCATGAATATATGTGAGTTCTTGATCCTATCTTGCAAGTCTATAGTCACCTACTATGTGTTATGATCCGGCAACCCCGAAGTGACAATAATCGGGACCACTCCCGGTGATGACCATAGTTTGAGGAGTTCATGTATTCACTATGTGTTAATGCTTTGGTCCGGTACTCTATTAAAAGGAGGCCTTAATATCCCTTAGTTTCCATTAGGACCCCGCTGCCACGGGAGGGTAGGACAAAAGATGTCATGCAAGTTCTTTTCCATAAGCACGTATGAATATATTCGGAATACATGCCTACATTACATTAATGAAATTGAGCTAGTTCTGTGTCACCCTATGTTATGATTGTTACATGATGAACCGCATTCAGCATAATTCTCCATCACCAATCCAATGCCTACGAGCTTTTCACATATTGTTCTTCGCTTATTTACTTTACCGTTGCTACTGTTACAATCACTACAAAACCCAAAAATATTACTTTTGCTACCGTTACCATTACTTCCATATTACTTTGCTACTAAATACTTTGTTGCAGATACTAAGTTATCCAGGTGTGGTTGAATTGACAACTCAACTGCTAATACTTGAGAATATTCTTTGGCTCCCCTTGTGTTGAATCAATAAATTTGGGTTGAATACTCTACCCTCGAAAACTGTTGCGATCCCCTATACTTGTGGGTTATCAAGACTATTTTCTGGCGCCGTTGCCGGGGAGCATAACTCTATTCTTTGAGTCAGTTGGGATTTATATCTGCTGCTCACTATGAGGAACTTGGAAGACGAGAAAACAAAAATTTATCCCTCAACTACGAGGGGATGTAAGGAACTGCCATCTAGCTCTGCACTTGATTCACCTTCTATTTTGAGTAATCTTGCGACACCTAAACCTGCTTCTGCTATTAATTCTGATATGTCGCATATTATTGATGATGCCACTTCTGCTATGCATGATACTTATGATGAAACTACTTCTATGCTTGATACTACTGTGCCACTTGGTGATTTTCTTGATGAACAACTTGCTAGGGCTAGAGAGAATGAAATTATTGAAACTGATAATATTGATGAAAGTGATGATGAAGGCTCTCCCAATAAATATGAATTGCCTGTTGTGCCTGAGGGCTATGTTATGGATGAAGAAACTAAAAGAGACTTTCTTGCTTGCAATGATAGAAGTGATCTTAAGAAATTATTAGCTAAACTTAAACAAAAAACTCTGAATGCTAGAATGAAATATGATCCTGCTTATGCTACTTTCACCTATCTTTGTTACTGATAAGGATTATGAATTCTCTATTGATCCTGATATAATTACTTTGGTTGAATCTGATCCTTTTTATGGCTATGAATCTGAAACTGTTGTGGCACATCTTACTAAATTGAATGATATAGCCACCCTGTTCACTAATGATGAGAGAACTCGCTACTTTTATATCCTTAAAATATTTCCGTTCTCATTAAAGGGTGATGCTAAGATATGGTTTAATTCTCTTGATCCTGGTTGTGTGCGTAGTCCCCAGGATATGATTTATTACTTCTCTGCTAAATATTTCCCTGCTCATAAGAAACAAGCTGCTTAAGGGATATATATATAATTTTGTGCAAATTGAAGAAGAGAGTCTCCCACAAGCTTGGGGGAGGCTTCTCCAATTACTTAATGCTTTGCCTGATCATCCTCTTAAGCAAAATGAAATACTTGATATCTTTTATAATGGACTAACCGATGCTTCCAGAGATTACCTGGATAGTTGTGCTGGTTCTGTTTTCAGGGAAAGAACACCGGATGAAGCTGAAATTCTATTGAATAATATGTTGACAAATGAAAATAATTGGACACTTCCTGAGCCAGCTCCTGAGCCTATTCCTAAACCAACTCCGAAAAAAAGAGGTGTTCTATTTCTCAATCCTGAAGATATGCAAGAGGCAAAGAAATCTATGAAAGAAAAAGGTATTAAAGTTGAAGATGTTAAGAATTTACCTCCTATTGAAGAAATACATGGTCTTAATTTACCGCCTGTTGAAGAAATATATGATCTTAGTTCATCACCTATTGAAGAAACTCATGGTCTTGATAACCCGACACAGGTAGTAAAGGTAAATTCTCTCTATAGATTTGATGAAGGTGATATCCCTCACTATAAGTCTGGCAGACAATGCTTAGATGAGTTTGACAATTTTATTGTTAAACAAGAAAATTTCAATGCTTATTTTGGTAGAGAATTAAAACGCAATGCTTATATGATTGAGCACTTGAGTGATTATATATCTAGAGTTAAAGGTGAACTTAAACTCATTAGTAAACATGCTTCTATGGTTACCACTCAAGTAGAACAAGTACTTAAAGCTCAGAATGATTTGCTCAATGAACTGAGTAGTAAGAATAATGACTATGCTGTTAGAGTGGCTACTAGAACTGGTAGAATGACTCAGGAACCGTTGTATCCTAAAGGCCATCCTAAGAGAATTGAGCAAGGTTCTCAGAGAAATAATGTAGATGCACCTAGTCCTTCTAAAAAGAAGAAAAAGAAAAATGATAGGACTTTGCATGCTTCTAGTGAATCTATTGTAGACACACCTGAGAATCCAAATAATATTTCTATTTCTGATGCTGAAACACAATCTGGTAATGAACATGAACCTAGTGATAATGTTAATGATGATGTTCATGTTGATGCTCAACCTAGCAATGATAATGATGTAGAAATTGAACCTGCAGTTGATCTTGATAACCCACAATCAAAGAATCAACGTTATGATAAGAGAGACTTTGTTGCTAGGAAACATGGTAAAGAAAGGGAACCATGGGTTCAGAAACCCATGCCTTTTCCTCCCAAACCATCCAAGAAAAAGGATGATGAGGATTTTGAGCGCTTTGCTGAAATGATTAGACCTATCTTCTTGCGTATGCGATTAACTGATATGCTCAAAATGAATCCTTATGCTAAATATATGAAAGAAATTGTCACTAATAAAAGAAAGATACCAGAAGCTGAAATTTCCACCATGCTTGCTAATTATACTTTCAAGGGTGGAATACCTAAGAAACTAGGAGATCCAGGAGTACCAACTATACCATGCTCCATTAAAAGAAACTATGTTAAAACTGCTTTATGTGATCTTGGAGCCGGTGTTAGTGTTATGCCTCTCTCTTTATATCGTAGACTTGATTTGAATAAGTTGACACCTACTGAAATATCTTTGCAAATGGCCGATAAATCAACTGCTATACCTGTCGGTATTTGTGAGGATGTGCCTGTTGTGGTTGCAAACGTTACTATTTTAACGGACTTTGTTATTCTTGATATTCCCGAGGACGATAGTATGTCTATTATTCTTGGAAGACCCTTTTTAATACTGCAGGGGCTGTTATTGATTGCAACAAAGGCAATGTCACTTTTCATGTTAATGGTAATGAGCATACAGTACACTTTCCGAGGAAACAACCTCAGGTCCACAGTACCAATTCTATTGGAAAAATTCCATCGATTATTTTTGGAGGTTTTGAATTTCCTCTTCCTACTGTCAAGAGGAAATATGATATTCTTATTATTGGGGATGTGCATATCCCCGTTGAGGTAACATAGTGTTATTCAAAATTTCTCTGGTTCCATGTTAGTCGGAATGAGTTTGTTAACAAGACTTGATCAACCTTGTTAGTGGATTCCTTTTGATGAGCATGAGATGGTTGAAGTTAGAAAGCACAACCTTCTATACTCTCTCTCTATTTTCTGTTATTTAGTTGAAATAAAGTAAAAATAATATTTTCCTGTCTGTTTTCTGAATTATCCATGCAATATAAAAATACCCCGAAAATAAAAGTTCTCTAAATGCCCTACCAATTTAATATGATTTTTTCTGGAATATTTGAGAATATCTGGCATTGAGAACACAGCAGGGGAGCAAGCACCTGGCCACGAGGGTCCAGGGCGCACCCACCCCTACAGGGCGCCCCCCTGCCTCATGGGCCCACGGTGGCTCCCCTCCACTTATTCCTGCACCCACACACTTCTTCTTCCTCCCAAAAAAATCACCATCCAGCTCAAGCACGAGTTCTAGCTCATTTTGCTGCGATTTTCGATCTCCTTGCTCAAAGCACCTCTCACAAAACTGCTTTGGGGGGATTGTTCCTTGGTATGTGAATCCTCCATTGGTCTAATTAGTTTTTGTTCTAGTGCTTTATTCATTGCAAATTTGTGCTGCCTAGGTGACCATGTTCTTAAGCTTGCATGTCAAATTTATATGGTTCCAAGTAGTTCTAATGCATGATATAGGCTCTAGGCACTTGTAGGAGTAGTTGCTATCAATTTTGTTGAGTTTGGTTTACTTTTATTTGAAGTTACTAAAAATTTCAGAAATTTTTCAGAGGAAGAAATATGTTTAGGAAAATGTACCAAGGTGGCCCTTCAAGGAAGCAAGAACCCAGGCTCGCAATGCGCGATGCCGATGATGAGCCACCAAGGAACGCTCTAGTGCGGCCTTGTGAATGGCCTTCAGAAGACTTTATGGATCGAGCGGGAATCAAGGAAGAATTTAACGCATATTTGCGTAACGCTGATCTTGTGAGCTTCGAGGCAGAAAAGTGCCGTCAGTACCACTATCTCACTAGTTCCTTTGTGAGGAGGTTTGAATTTTCATCTTCACGCAATTCTCAAACTGTCATGTTTGATCTTTATGAAAATTCTTATACTATGGACTTAGAGGATTTTACCACTGCTTGCAAACTTCCACAATGGGGTAGTACTAGTGAACCTCGCAAATCTGAATTTAGAGATTTTCTTGCTAGTATAACTGTGGGGGAATCTAGAGATATAGCACAAGCTACCATAGGGAGCATTCATTTTCCTTCTATACATTATTTTGCTCTCTTTATAGGTAGGTGCATAAATGGTAAAGATGAAGCATGTCATATGTGTGTCCCTAACCTCAGTGTTCTCAGGAGCGCTGTGTTAGGAGATAAACGTTATAATTTGGGAGCCATTGTTGCACGTAGGTTGCATAATAATAGATTTAATGGAGCTTTCTTTGGTGGAATTTATTCAGCCCGCTTAGCTAATTTTCTTGGTGTAACCATACGCGATGATGATATTGAATTGCCTCCTACTTATCTAGACTTTAATGCTATGGTTCACCATCAGGTTGTCGAGAGGAATGAACCACCTCTCCAGTACCGACTAATCTTTGACAGGCGTCACGCCGTCAATATTGTTCTCACTGCCCCTACTCTCTTTGACTTTCAGGCAAAGGGGAGACATTTTATAACCAGGGAGGAGGAAAATGAGTACGAAAGGAGGATGAGGGCAGCTTGCCTCCAAGCTACAGCCCACGATGTGATAGCGGCCGCGTCTCAGTACGACCCCAACTACAACTATGGATATCCGCCAGGCCATCCGTGGCAATAGACCAACTTAGGCCAAAAGCCTAAGCTTGGGGGAGTACATATTTCTCACCGACATTACATTTATGTTCACACACTCATTGCTAGTTGTCGGTGCTCATACTTTTTCACTGTAATATCCATGCTAGTTTATTTTCCTTTTTCTTGCTTTCTTCTTGTGTGTTTGAAAAACCTTAAGAAAAACCAAAAAAAATTAGTTACAGCTTTTAGTTAGTTTACCTTTCTTGCTGTAGTAGTAATAATTAAAAGAAAACCCAAAAAGATTTCCTGTTCTTCTTCTGCTTGTTGGGAGCTTTCCCGTGTAAATAGTTTTTATTTCTTTTCTTTGGGGGTCAATAGGAGAAGACCATAATTAAATTGTTGAAGGCTCTTATATGCATTATTGTTGATTTAACCAAGAGCCCATATTGCCTTGTCTTCTCCTATTTATTGAATGCTCGCAGATTCCAGCTTAGTCCAATGCACGTGCACTATTACTATTATTCACATCATTCGGTCGTGCAAGTGAAAGGCAATTATGACGATATATGATGGACTGATTGAGATGAGAGAAGCTGGTATGAACTCGACCTCACTTGTTTTTGTAAATATGATTAGTTCATCATTTCTGATTCAGCCTATTATGAATAAACATGTTTGCAATGACAATTAGAGATTATAGTTGCTTATGCCATGCTTAATTAGCTAGGAGTTTATAATGGTTTACCTTGCGTGCCAACATGCTATTAAAATGGTTGTGATGTGGTATGATAGGGTGGTATCCTCCTTTGAATGATTCAAGTGACTTGACTTGGCACATGTTCACACATGTAGTTGAAACAAATCAACATAGCCTTCACGATATTTATGTTCATGGTGGATTATATCCTACTCATGCTTGCACTCAATGTTCATTAATTTTAATGCATGTTCATGACTATTGTTGCTCTCTAGCTGGTCGCTTCCCAGTCTTTTTCTAGCCTTCACTTGTACTAAGCGGGAATACTGCTTGTGCATCCAATACCTTAAACCCCAAAGTTATTCCATATGAGTCCACCATACCTTCCTATATGCGGTATCTACCTGCCGTTCCAAGTAAATTTGTATGTGCCAAACTCTAAACCTTCAAATGAAATTCTGTTTTGTATGCTCAAATAGCTCATGTATCAACTAGGGCTGTCTGTATCTTCCATGTTAGGCGGGTTATTCTCAAGAGGAGTGGACTCCGCTCCTCACTCACGAGAAAATGGCTGGTCACCGAGATGCCCAGTCCCATGCTTTATGCAAACCAAATCAAAATAATTGCAAACAAAACTCCCCCAGGACTGTTGTTAGTTGGAGGCACTCGTTGTTTCGAGCAAGCCATGGATTGATGCTTGTTGGTGGAGAGGGAGTATAAACTGTACCATTCTATTTGGGAACCGCCTATAATGTGTGTAGCATGGAAGATATCGCCATCTCTCGGTTGTTATGTTGACAATGAAAGTATGCCGCTCAAAATATTATTTATCTCTGCTTTAAAATCGAGCTCTGCCACCTCTACAAATTCCTGCTTCCCTCTGCGAAGGGCCTATCTATTTACTTTCATGTTGAGTCATCACCCTCTTATTAAAAAGCACCAGCTGGAGAGCACTGCTGCCATTTGCATTCATTACTATTAATTTATATTGGGTATGACTATGATTGGATCTCTTTTACCATGAATTACAATGTTTAGTCAGTCCTTGATCTTTAAAGGTGCTCTGCAATTATGTTTTGCGGTCTCAGAAAGGGCTAGCGAGATACCATCTTGTTATATCATTTTATGATTGTTTTGAGAAAGTGTTGTCATCCAAGATTTATTATTATTGCTCGCTAGTTGATTATGCCATTGACATGAGTAAACATGAGACCTAAGAGTTATTGTGAACGTGGTTAGTCATAATCTTTGCTGAAAACCTGAATGTCGGCGTTACATATTTACAACAACAAGAGCAAACAGAGTTTGTAAAAGTTTTTCTTTATCACTTTCAGTTTATCAACTGAATTGCTTGAGGACAAGCAAAGGTTTAAGCTTGGGGGAGTTGATACGTCTCCGTCGTATCTACTTTTCCAAACACTTTTGCCCTTGTTTTTTACTCTAACTTGCATGATTTGAATGGAACTAACCCGGACAGCAGAATTGCCATGGTGTTATTTATGTGCAGAAACAAAAGTTCTCGGAATGACCTGAAACTCCACGGAGCTTTTTGGAAAATATTAAAAATATTGGCAAAAGAATCAAGGCCAAGGGGGCCACCACCTGTCCACGAGGGGGGGGCGCCTGCCCCCTGGGCGCGCCCCCTGCCTCATGGGCCCCCTGGAGCTCCACCGACCTCAACTCCAACTCCATATATTAGTGTTCAGGGAGAAAAAAATCAGAGAGAAGGATTCATCGTGTTTTACGATACAGAGCCGCCGCCAAGCCCTAAACTCTCTCGGGAGGGCTGATCTGGAGTCCGTTCGGGGCTCCGGAGAGGGGAATCCATCGCCGTCGTCATCATCAACCATCCTCCATCACCAATTTCATGATGCTCACCGCCATGCGTGAGTAATTCCATCGTAGGCTTGCTGGACGGAGATGGGTTGGATGAGATTTATCATGTAATCGAGTTAGTTTTGTTAGGGTTTGATCCCTAGTATCCACTATGTTCTGAGATTGATGTTGCTATGACTTTGCTATGCTTAATGCTTGTCACTAGGGTTCGAGTGCCATGATTTCAGATCTGAACCTATTATGTTTTCATGAATATATCTGAGTTCTTGATCCTATCTTGCAAGTCTATAGTCACCTACTATGTGTTATGATCCGGCAACCCCGAAGTGACAATAATCGGGACCACTCCCGGTGATGACCGTAGTTTGAGGAGTTCATGTATTCACTATGTGTTAATGCTTTGGTCCGGTACTCTATTAAAAGGAGGCCTTAATATCCCTTAGTTTCCGTTAGGACCCCGCTGCCACGGGAGGGTAGGACAAAACATGTCATGCAAGTTCTTTTCCATAAGCACGTATGACTATATTCGGAATACATGCCTACATTACATTGATGAAATGGAGCTAGTTCTGTGTCACCCTATGTTATGATTGTTACATGATGAACCGCATCCGGCATAATTCTCCATCACCGATCCAATGCCTCCGTGTTGGCGCGTTCGGCCTGACCATTGTTCCTGGGGTGCGCCACCGAAGCGTAGCAGATCTGCGTTCCAAGGTTAGCACAGTAGGTTTTGAAGAGGTTACTAGTGAACTGTGAACCATTATCTGTGATGATGCGGTTGGGGACCCCGAAGCGGCTCACGAGGCCCTTGATGAACTTGACAGCAGAGCCAGCCAGGATGGTACGGACGGCTTCCACTTCTGCCCACTTGGTGAACTTGTCGATGGCGACGTAGAGGTAGCGGTAGCCCCCAGGCGCTCAACGGAACAAGCCCAAGATGTCCAGCCCCCAGATCGCGAACGGCCATGTGAGCGGAATGGTCTGGAGGCCCTGAGCCGGCTGATGAATTTGCTTGGCGTGGAACTGGCAGGCTTCGCAAGACTTCACGAGCTTAGCTGCGTCATTGAGCGCAGTGGGCCAGTAGAACCCACTGCGGAATACCTTGCCGACAAGGGTCTGTGACGACCAGTGGTGCCCGCAGTCCCCATCGTGTATGTCAGTTAGTAGCTCCTTCCCCTGGTCCCTGGAAATGCAGCATAGGGAAACGTCATTTGGCCGCTTCCTGTACAGCTCACCATCCTGGATGCAGTACGCCGTGGCTTGCCGAACCACACGCTCTGCATCCTCCTCATTCTCTGGCAGCGCCCCTCGCATCAGATATTCCTTGAATTCTTTGGTCCAGCATCCCTCCTGAGGTTCGAGCGCGAAGAGCAAGCGAGCTCCTGAGGTCAGGCCATAGGCTGGGGCTCCTGAGGCAGGAGGTTGTGGGAGCTCCTCCCGAGGTTGAGCCGTGCTTGAAAGTGGTGGTGTCGCTGATGGCTTGAAGAGCCGTTCCTCAAAGACGCCGGGCTCTTGTGGCTGCCGCTTGGATGCTCTCCTGGCGATGTTGTCGGCTTCCTTGTTGGTGCCCCGGGGCACGAGCTGCAGCTCCAGGCCCAAGAACTGCTTCTCCATCTTGCGCACCTCCGCGAGGTACGCCTCCATATGCTCGTCCTTTGGCTCGTATACTTTGTTGGAGAAGTTGACGAGGAGCTGTGAGTCGCCTCTAACAGTAAGGCGCTTCACCCCCAGAGCTGCCGCGGCCTTTAGGCCAGCTATGAAGCCTTCGTATTCTGCGATGTTGTTGGAGACCTTCTCGCCCTGCTGAAAGCAGAGCTGCACGGCGTAGTAGAGCTTATCCTAGGTGGGCGAGATGAGTACTACCCCGGCCCCTGCGCCCTGGTGCGCGAAGGCGCCATCGAAGTACATGACCCAACCGTCTGATGCCTCACTCCCTGGCAAGGTGGACCGGTCTTCGCCTACTTCAAGTATCGGGACGTCCGTCCATTCCGCCACAAAGTCAGCGAGCGCGGCTCCCTTGATGACTCTGGTAGTGCTGAACTCTAACTGGAATGCTTGCAGCTCGATGTTCCACTCGGCGACTCTCCCAGTAGAATTGGGGCTCCTGAGCACCCTCTCCAACGGGTAGGCTGAGACGACCTTGATGGGGTGGCCCTGGAAGTAGTGCTGCAGCTTGCGCGAGGCCACCAAGAGTGCGAGCAGGAGCTTCTGAGGCATGGGATATCGTGCCCTTGCGTCCCGCAACACCGTGCTGACAAAATACACCGGGTGCTCGACAAGGGCTGGCGCGTTGGTGAGGCTTGTGTCCTGCGGGGGCCCGGACGTCTCCTGAGGTGGCGGGACCCCTGATGCTTGATTGTTTGATGGAATTTTGGCAGCGTCATCCTATTGAGCTTGGTCTTCTGTCGGTGCTGCCACGGCTCTTGTGGCGCCTTCTTGATCTTGCGACGCTTCAGTTATAGCCCGGCGCAGCGCGCCCTTGGCTTGGTTCTCCTCCCGGACTGCCACCAGTGCTGCGCTGGCGGAGTACGGGGTAGCAGCGAGGTAGAGTACTAGGGGCTCGAGGGGTCATGGCGCTACCATCACCGGAGGGCTGGTCAGGTATCTCTTGAGGTCTTGAAAAGCTCGGTCGGCCTCCGGGGTCCACTCGAATGGGCCCTTCTTCGTCATCAGCTTGAAGAAGGGTAGGGCGCGCTCCCCTAGCTTGGAGATGAAGCGTCCCAACGCAGTTACCCGGCCAGCCAGCTTCTGCATCTCCCTAAGGGTCTACGGCGGGCTCATGTCCTCGATGGCCTTGATCTTCTCTGGATTCGCCTCGATCCCTCAGCCCAACAGCTTGCCGGAAGGGACGCCGAACACACACTTCTCCGGGTTAAGCTGCAAGTTCACTTGGCGCAGGCTCTCGAAGGTCTCCTCCAGGTCTTGGATCAAGGTCTTTGCCTCCCGAGATTTCACCACAATGTCGTCGACGTAGGCCTCTGTGTTTCTCCCGAGCTGCCGCCCCAAGACGATGTGCATCAGTCGCTGATAGGTTGCACCCGCATTGCGCAATCCAAAGGGCATGCAGGTTTAGCAGTACACCTCACACGGGGTCAGGAAGGCTGTCTTCTCCACATCTTCCACCGGCATCTTGATCTGGTGATATCCTGAGAACGCATCCAGGAAGCACAGCAGGTCGCACTCGGCGGTGGAGTCGACGATCTGATTGATGCGTGGGAGCGGGAACGGATCTTGGGGGCAGGCTTTGTTAAGGTTGGTGAAGTCGACGCACATTCGTTCCTTCCCACCTTTCTTCGGCACTACGACGGGGTTCGCCAGCCATTCGGGATACTGAACCTCGTGAATGGCACCCGCCGCCTCCAGCTTGCGGGTCTCCTGGACGATGAAGGCCTGCTTCTCAGTGGACCGCCGTCTCGCCCGCTACTTCACGGGGCGTACATTGGGGCATACCCTTAAATGATCCTGAATCACCTCTCTCGGGACTCCTACCAGCTGATTGGGCTCCCACGCGAATATATCCTTGTTTGCGTGCAAGAACTTCACCAATGCTTCCTCTTGACCTTGGTCGAGGCCGGCACCTATGGTAAAGGTGGCTCCTGAGGGCCCGTCCTCGCTGACCGGCACCTGCTTGGTTTCCGCCTTGTCTTGTGTGAACAACTGCTTCTTCTTGGTCGGTACGGCTCCTTTGGGCTTGGAGGTGCCCGCGTTAGCAGGCTGCGCCGCCGCGGCGGTTTTGAGGGCGAGCTTGAGCGCCGCCAGGGCTTCCTTGGCATCCCCTTTGACAGTGAGGACGCCCTTGCTCCTCGGCATCTTCATGAGGTTGTAGGCCGGATGAGTCGCTGCCATGAACTGGGCCAGAGCCGGGTACCCGAGGATGGCGTTGTACGGGAGGCCGATGCGGGCGATGTCGAAGTCAACCAGCTCGGTGCGGTAGTTGTCGCGCGTGCCGAAGGTGACGCGGAGGCGGATCTACCCCAGCGAGCGGGCAGTGCCACCACCAACTCCTGAGAAAGGCTTGCTGAGGCTGAGCCGCTCGAGTGGCACGTGAAGAAGGCTGAAGGCCTCCACGGAGAGCAAGTTGAGGCCGGCACCGCCGTCGATGAGGGTCTTGGTAACAGCCACGTTGCAGATGATGGGCGTGCAGAGCATTGGGAGCATGCCCGAGCCGGCAGTGGAGTCAGGGTGGTCCTCTAAGCCGAAGGTGAGGTCGGCCTCCGGCGGAGCCCCCCGACGCTTGGAAGCGGCACCAATCTGGCGGAGGAACGGCTTGACGTGGCGATCTGAAGGCGGTGCTTGAGAGCCGCCCAGCAGGGCCGCGACTGCGTGGTGTGCCGGTACTGCGTAGCAAGCAGTGAAGAGGTCGCGGAGTTCCCCCAGGATGCCACCGTGGATCCAGGGAGGTTGAGCAGCCAGGCGCGTGGCTCGCCGGCGAGGGCCATGGGGAGCCAGTTGGCCATGACCTTGTCGTCGCCTCCGGCCTCGAGGACGGCCTCCTCGTATGCCACCAGGAAAGCTGACGGGTCTGCCGCGCCGTCGTAGCGCGGTGGCATCTCTAGCTTGAACTTGGGTGGCCATCGCACCTGCCGCAGGGCGGGGGTCAGGGCTCGGAGCCCCCTGGCCCCGTCGTCAGCACCGACCGCCGGAGCAGGTGGCGGGGCACCTGCCATGGAAGCGAAGTGTGGTGGCGCGGAGCGTAGGCTGGTGGAGAGGAGCTACGGCGCACCCCTACCTGGCGCGCCAAATGTCGGATCTCGTGTTCCGGCAAAACCCTTAAGGTTCGAACTCTGGTGTTCGCGCGAAGTCTTTCCCTCCTACCGATCTACGCCCTAGCTCGCTAAGATCTCGCGGACGAACTTGACGAACTCGCAACACAGAAAGACACGAGATTTATACTGGTTCGGACCATCACTGTGGTGTAATACCCTACTCCAGTGTGCTGGTGGATGGATTGCCTCTTGGGCTGATGATGAACAGTACAAGGGGAAGAACAGCCTCCTGAGGTTGAGGTGTTCTTGTGCTCTACGAACTTGTGGATGTGAGGATGGAGTGGATCCAGTCCAAGATGAGATGCCTCTACGGTGGTGGCTAGTTCTACTTATATAGGCCCTGGTCCTCTTCCCAAATATTGAGCGGGAAGGGAGCCAACAACGGCGGCCAATTTGAAAGGGGACAGCTAGTACAAGCTATCCTCACAAAAGCGGTCTTCGCCTGCAAAAGGCCCTGGCGCTGACGCCGTCTCGGGCTCCATGGTGACCTCCGTCCTGGCGTCCTGCTGGTCTTGGTCTCGTTGCACTGATATGGAAATAGTTGCCTGATGCCTCGGTACTCCGCGCCTGCGTTGGCCTCCTTAGCACCAAAGAGGAAACAAGGACGCTGCACGCGCTGGCGCCCGCCTGATCTTGATCGTCATAGCTCACATCACGAGAGCCTCGCGAGGTTTGCCCCGCCTTGATATCTCTGCTCCTCGCGAGGCAGCCTGGTGAGGCCGCTCCTGAGGAGGTCTTGCGTCGTCCCCCTCGCGAGGCTTGGCCCCTCGCGAAGTTCTTGAATGCCTTGTTGATGAAGATGGGCCGTGCAGGCCCGCTTGCGCAGCCACGCCGTGGGCCGCAGGCACGCAAGTCTGGGGACCCCTGTTCCCAGAACGCCGATAGTAGCCGCGGCAATCATATTGTCCAGAGGGTTAGAATAATGACTCGGCGGTGTCGGTACATGCTGAGGCGGGGTTAAATCCAGACGAGGCGGGTCTGCAACACGTGGTTGAACCGTCGCCCCGGTCCCATGCGCCTCAACAGCCCGGTTTACCTCAGGTGGATTGCTTGGCCCGGCCCCAGGTGTGTTGAAAAGATTCCTAGCCTCAAACTCTGTGGGTAGACGGGTCTGATGCCTCCTCCTCATAACAGCGTTTTCGAAGAGTTCTGATCCAAGGTGAACCGGAATGACTCTACCTGGATCCGCTGTGATTGCGCATCCAAGGCGGCTCGCTCTGTCGCCATCCTAGCGTTCTCCGCAGCAAGTTCTTCCTTGGCTTGAGCTATCTCATCTCGCAGTTTCGCAACATCCACCTTATGTTGTGCTTGAGTCTCCGGGGTTACCTCTGCCCCCATTAAAGTAGCCAAAGCATCCAAAAGCTCGGTCAGAACCTGAGCCGGTGGGCGCGCAAAGCCACTCGCTCCGGCTGTCGCCGCGGCTGTTGAACTGGAAGTCATAGCAGCAGCAGTTGTTGAATTGAGCACCGGCTGTGTGCCGGCCATGAAGATCGCCACTCTGTTTGGCGGCTCGTAGGGGTCCGAAATACTATCACCATCGGAACAGCCCCCAAGTCCACCATCTTGTAATTGATATATGGAATCGGTCTCGCCGGTTGAGGACTCATCACCAGAGTAGATGGCCATCTCTCCACCGGACACAGATCCTTCCTCAAGATCCACTCCTTGAGTAAAACCCACAAAGTCGTGCTTCAAGGCAGGTTGAACCTTGGCGGGTCGTGCACGCTGAGCCATCCCGACGATGTTAATGCAGGTGTCCGGCTCAGGCTCCGACTCACCGATCTTTCCGATGAAGACGTGGATTCCGCCGAAGGGGACCCAGTATCCGTACTCGATTGAGCCGGCCTCGGGGCCCCAGCCAGCGTCGTCGATGTAGAGCTTGCCGTGGCGACTCTTGGTCATCCGGCCTACGGCATATCCCTTGATCCCTGTGAAGTTGCCCTTCAAGAACTCGAAACCACCGTGTGCTAGCTCCAGGGTGGGCGCCAACTGTCGTGGACTTAACACGGCAGATGCCCTAGCAAAAGGACTTAGATGTGGAGCCATCACAGCTAGGTTAGCTTGAAGGGGTTAAACGGGACAAAGGACATATAGAGTTTACCCAGGTTCGACCCCTCTCAACGAGGTAAAAGCCTACTCCTATTTTAGGTTGTATTGCTTGGGTTTCGATTACCAGGGAGCGAATACGCTTGACCTAGTTCTCGATGAGTTGTTTCTTGAGTTAACCCGCCGCCGGGTCACCCCTTTATATATAGGTTGATGCCCGGTGGTTTACAGAGTCCCGGCCGGCTCATATAAAAACATGTCCGGCTCGGTATCTAACTAAGCTTGCCTTACAATACAAGTTAAACATATGGCGGCTCACACCTGTGGGCCTCAAGTCGTCCCTGGGTCTTGGGCCTTCAGTAAGCTCGCTCTATGAACCGCCATCTTCATATATTCTTGGGCCTCTTCATCTTAAGCCGCCAGTGGCATGACCCGGCCCCTCCTGGGCGGGTCATACCCAGTAGTTATATCCCCAACGCGCAAGGCTTAGGTAACAAGTGCAAATTAGAATTGCACTTGCAATAAATAGAAGGGTCGAATACCATAGCTCCTCCTTTTAGTGAGTGCTACACAATTATTTTGTAAAGCAGTCTCTTTTATTCATTGCATGGTGCTTTGGCGCACCAAGGACCACGCTTATTTGATGCACATGCAGGCTTCAAGGTGTGCGCGCTCTTCCTTCTAGTCACTCAATTTACTACCCAGCAACTATCCCTTGCCGTCTACAAATGTTGAACCAAATTCAGTGGAAAGTTTTGATCGAACAATAAATTAAAAGAGATAAGATAAATAATAGAGGGTAATCATGCATTGGTATTTTGATTAGAGTAAACAACAACAACAACAACAACAACAACAACAACAACAACAACAACAACAACAACAGCAGCAGCAGCAACAGCAGCAACAGCAGCAACAACAACAACAGCAACAGCAACAGCAGCAACAACAACAACAACAACAACAACAACAACAACAACAACAACAACAACAACAACAACAACAACAAAGCCTTTAGTCTCAAACAAGTTGGGGTAGGCTATAGGTTTAAGTATAACAAAGTTGAGGAATGTATGAAAATGATACATAATAACAGTCATAATTCTGACCCAATTATCAACATTTTCTACTTCACGTATGTGCCAAAAACCTTGGAATACATTCATATAATTTTTAAACGTGCTTTCCTGCTTGACTGATAATTTGTAAGCATGTGCTTCCCAGTTGACTGGTAAATCTAAATAAAACTAAAACAAATTAGAGGACAACCCTGAACAAAAGCGACATAGCACATTTATACTACTAACAACCGGTTTAGGAAGATATTTTAGAACGCATGCACTTATAAGAGTATCTGGAACTATATACCCTAAGCCCAACCAATAGAATTTATGACCTTTATCCATTAAGAACTAAACTACTATAAATAAATCTAGATCAGAGATTTGAGAAAAAGAATTGCACTGATAGTAGTAGCAATCGAACAAGACCTAGGTTCTTTTATATCGCAACATGGTAGCTGGATTCAAATACAAGAAAAAAACTCAATTCTGATGACAAAGTAGAAAACGGGCATCTACACGTGCCCTTGACAATTAAGAGAGAACTCATAGGTTTTTCCGCGAGATAAGTAAACACAATTTTACAAAGACTGATATAAATATCCGGTTATGGATAAAAGGAGGCAATTAAGGAACAAGATATTAGATATAAGTAAACTAATTTTACAAAGACTTTGTTGCAAATATCTGGTTACACATAGAAGAAGACAATTAATAAAGAACAACAAACCAGAAGAGAGATAATCAATAAATATTCATGGAGTTGTAGAGTTGTATTGGAACTCTAGAAGCTAACGGCAGTCTGTCGACTGGCCTACTGCACTCTCTAGTAAAAAAAGCAAAGTGAGTCATCATTTAAGTCGAGTAGTTCCATCTTGTTTTATACAACATTCTTTTGTAACCTTCAACATATTCCAATCATGCTCTATACTACCAGGATATTAGCTTCTGTATCTCTCACATCTCATATATATCTGCTAATGACATGTACTATAAGCAAAAGTTTGTTTTTCTACATCAGAATTGGCATTGCACTACCAAACTGCAAGTAGAGGTTCAAACTCGTTGCATCTGTTATCTTATTAAGAAGGGCGTACAAAATAGCACACAATCGGCATAACCTGAAGTTTTACATTGCAATCATGCATATGCAAAAAGCCAGAAACCAATGCCTCTGCTCCAATCCTCGTGTAGTCCCTGCTTTAGTTCCCATGAAGTTGATCAAGTTTTCCTTCAATCGACAAATTTCAAGGAAATTTGAGAAGTCATCACATACAAATTTAATTGATAAGAAGTAAACTAATCAAGGCAACCAATTTTTTTACCGGAAAGTCTGACGGTTAATGTTCTCTTCATCCACCATGACCTGCTCTATTTTCCTGCAAAATGCACAACAACAAAACTAATCTTTGTTTCTATGATGCATGACATCGAATAGATAGCACAAATGGTCAGATTAGTCAACCTTGCCCTGAATATAGTATAAAATCTTAGAGAAAACTTATGTGTGAAATTCTGCACTAACCGGAAGAAAATACTCTAATAATTTGCATTTTAGCATTGTATGGCAAAATGTATATATTTTCTAAATCACTTCATTTAGAGTGATGTATTTATGCTCTGAACGTCAATGGTTACAATAGTATTTATAACTTATTAGTTATGTATGTGTTATTATTGTCTACTGGGCAACTTTAGAGTTTTTGGATTCATTCACTAATGTTGTCTTGTACAATGTATATTCCATAAACACCTAACACATTTACTCCAAGACAATTTTTATTGCCTATAGCAATTGGGTCCAACAAAATATTTTTTATCTAGTTATGAGGCACCACCAATACATACTATCGGAGCAACAAAGGTACAGACAGCAAAATGGCAGGTATTATTCTGGACCTTAGGACAGTCAACAACTCTTTGCCCAAGGAACCGGCAAAATACCTTGAATAAAATAGCACAAAACAATATAGAGCTCAGTGTGCTACTGCTATGCGAGGAGATCATTAACTAATAGAGGCATTAAAATAGTCAATGGATAAGTGTCTAACAGAAAGGCCATGAACATGAGTAATCTGGAAAATAAATGAATTGAAATATGACATAGAATATGTGGAAAGAATAGGGGCAATTACCTGATATGGTCCATGTCACCATGCCCATCTCTGCTCCACATGAAAAGTCCATACTTGCATCATCGCTGCATAATTACTTTTTTGCAGAAGTACCATTGTTTCCACAATGATTAAGCATTTTTTTAGCCAAGCGGTGGTCATGATTTTAGTAACAGACTTTCGATTAAAGGCCATAATTTCTAAAACCATATAGGCAGTAACATCTCACATTCCTTAACAAACATAAATGGATGGAAAATATGATGGCACAAATTACTTTATACATCGAGCAACCCTATCCTAGGAAGTTAAACTCGTCTTCGAAGGCAAGGATGTCATAGACGGACACATAGAGCCTGATATTTGCAACCAGTCAACTACCTGCAGTGCAAGTCCAAACAAAGATTGAAAAATACAATGAAGAACCATCGAGTGGAACAGAATTCTGGTATTGTGAACAAAATTTTGCCATGCGTTGATGATAAGTCCGCACTACCATATCCAGGAAGAGCCTCTCAAGCTCGGCCTTGATGGCGTCGACGAGAGGATGATTCGGCAAGTGTGAAGGTCGCCATGCGTTGATGATAAGTCCACACTACCATATCCAGGAAGAGCCTCTCGAGCTCGGCCTTGATGGCGTCGACGAGAGGACGATTCGGCAAGTGCGAAGGCCTGGGCTGGTTGTGCTTGATCTGGCTCAGAATGAACATCCTTCATGACCAATAGCAGAGCTAGGCAAATATTAAATCATGAACAAGGTGCAAGCAGAAATGTCTAACCATGAACTGCCGAACAAGCCAATCAATGCATGATTTAAAATTGAGAACAACGAGCTTTGGGTATTTGAAACAGATTTAGTTAAACTTCCTGCCAGGATGTTTGGTTTTTATGACGGACTTGGTGTTCTATTAATAATATTTTCAGCAATCCATGTAAACCATTGCTCAGTTCTTTGATAAAATACAACAATGCATTGCGGTGTGATCAAAATATATTTTGGCAGCACTATTTTCTTTCGAATCCATACGAACATTGCCATCTGCTCTGTTCATAAACGACTGGTATTCCTCTGAAATGAATAATGTTGTGACTAAGCAAAAACAAATAAGCAACGATTCATTTATGGATTATACAGGGAGTTGTTGCTAGAGGAAATTGTAAAAGAAAAACGGCTTCATCAGGCCCATATGTTTTCAACCTTCAGATGTGAGCAATTGATGAGAGCATATCTCTCTTTGATTTACAAAATTCTTCTTTTTATAACTGGGGCATCTATCAAATACTCCAAATAAAGAAAAGCATAATTTCTCTCCAGCCATTATATACTAACTATGGGGCGCGAGTAGGTCTGAGGTTGTCCGTCAGATTGTCCCCAACACAAGGAAAAGCAGCAGGCTTTCCAGCCATGCTGCACTTGTGCAGAGCTGATTTTTTAAATTAAAACACCTGAAGAACAAATAACATAGTACTCATTGGAGGACCCATGATTTAAAAAAAACAAATCTAACTAAGCTTCATGCATATGAGAAATACGTGCTACAGAACTGTTTAAGAAGGTTCAGATAGCCAACCTTTTCAGGTGAAAATCAATTCCAAGGTTCCCACTTAACAGAATTATACACATTCAAATTTTTCTAGGATCTCAGCAAAATAGTTCAAGCCATGGCAGTTACAATTCTCTCTCTCTCTATGCATCTAGAATAGAAAAATAGATAGTCAAGCAAGTAGCATAGAAGCACATAGAAAACAAACAAACAAATAAACAAATATTGATGTACAGAATCGATACAAAAACATCGTGTGGTGACATTGAGATGTTACATTTGCAATTCTACACATACATTATGACCGTGGGCCAGTGTAGCACCTAGCATGGCACGATGGCAATGGCGTGGACACAAAGAGCACACGAGAAAGCACAGGAGAGGTAGGCGGTGGATTACCTACACCCACAGAGTCAGAGAAGAAGCTGCGATGTTGGACTGTGTGGAGTCGCAGAACGGAGAATCGAGAGGAGGGAGCTCGGGGACGGGCAAAGGCCCATCTAGGGTTCGCCGTCGGTGCAACTCGGGGAGAAGATGGAAGGGCTGGGATTTAGAAGGCAGGCCCACTCACCGTGGGTGGCGACCTTGGTGAGGTGCCAGATCTGGACTCCTCCGGCCAAGGAGAGCGGCGTCCGAGGGTACCCACCGTATGGCCGCGTCGTTGTGGTCGACCTGAAGGAAATATGCCCTAGAGGCAATAATAAAGTTGTTATTTATATTTCCTTATATCATGATAAATTTTTATTATCCATGCTAGAATTGTATTAACCGGAAACTTAGTACATGTGTGAATACATAGACAAACAGAGTGTCACTAGTATGCCTCTACTTGACTAGCCCGTTAATCAAAGATGGTTAAGTTTCCTAGCCATAGACATGAGTTGTCATTTGATGAACGGGTCACATCATTAGAGAATGATGTGATTGACAAGACCCATCCGTTAGCTTAGCACTATGTGTTGGGGAACGTAGTAATTTCAAAAAAATCCTACGCACACGCAATATCATGGTGATGTATAGCAACGAGAGGGGAGAGTGTTGTCCACGTACCCTCATAGACCGTAAGCGGAAGCGTTATGACAACGCGGTTGATGTAGTCGTACATCTTCATGATCGACCGATCCTAGTACCGAACGTACGACACCTCCGCGATCTGCACACGTTCGGCTCGGTGACGTCCCACGAACTCACGATCCAGCAGAGTGTCGAGGGAGAGCTTCGTCAGCACGACGGCATGATGACGGTGTTGATGAAGCTACTGGCACGGGACTTCGCCTACGCACTGCAACAATATGACCGAGGTGGATTATGGTGGAGGGGGGCACCGCACACGGCTAAGAATAATGTCTGTTGTGTGTCCTAGGGTGCCCCCTGCCCTCGTATATAAAGGAGCAAGGGGGAGGTCGGCCGGCCCTTGGGGCACGCCAAGGAGAGGGAGGAGTCCTCCTCCTAGTAGGAGTAGGACTCCCCTTTTCCAAATCCAACTAGGAAGGGGGAAGGGGGAAGCAAGGAGAGGGAGAGAGGGAGGAAAGAGGGGGCGCCACCCCTCCCCCCTCCTTGTCCAATTCGGACTCCCAAGGGGGGGCACGGCCAGCCCATGGCTCCCTCCTCTCTCTCTCTCTGACAGGGCCCATGTTGGCCCATTAGTTCCCCCGGGGTTTTCGATAACCCCCCAACACTCCGATAATTATCCGGTGACCCCCGGAACACTTCCGGTGTCCGAATATAGTCGTCCAATATATCAATCTTTATGTCTCAACCATTTCGAGACTCCTCGTCATGTCCGTGATCACATCCGGGACTCTGAACTATCTTCGGTACATCAAAACACATAAACTCATAATACCGATCGTCATCGAACGTTAAGCATGCGGACCATACGGGTTCGAGAACTATGTAGACATGACCGAGACGCGTCTCCGGTCAATAACCAGTAGCGGAACCTGGATGTTCATATTGGCTCCCACATATTCTACGAAGATCTTTATCGGTCAAACCGGATAACAACATACGTTGTTCCCTTTGTCATCGGTATGTTACTTGCCCAAAATTCGATCGTCGGTATCTCAATACCTAGTTCAATCAAGTTACCGGCAAGTCTCTTTACTCGTTCTGTAATGCATCGTCCCGCAACTAACTCATTAGTTACATTGCTTGCAAGGCTTATAGTGATGTGCATTACCGAGAGGGCCCAGAGATACCTCTCCGACAATCGGAGTGACAAATCCTAATCTCAATCTATGCCAACTCAACAAGTACCATCGGAGACACCTGTAGAGCACCTTTATAATCACCCAGTTACGTTGTGACGTTTGGTAGCACACAAAGTGTTCCTCCGGTATTCGGGAGTTGCATAATCTCATAGTCATAGGAACATGTATAAGTCATGAAGAAAGCACTAGCAATATACTAAACGATCAAGTGCTAAGCTAATGGAATGGGTCAAGTCAATCACATCATTCTCTAATGATGTGATCCCGTTAATCAAATGACAACTCGTGTCTATGGCTAGGAAACTTAATCATCTTTGATTCAACGAGCTAGTCAAGTAGAGGCATACTAGTGACATTCTGTTTGTCTATGTATTCACACATGTACTAAGTTTCCAGTTAATACAATTCTAGCATGAATAATAAACATTTATCATGATATAAGGAAATATAAATAACAACTTTATTATTGCCTCTAGGGCATATTTCCTTCAGTCTCCCACTTGCACTAGAGTCAATAATCTAGATTACACAGTAATGATTCTAACACCCATGGAGTCTTGGTGCTGATCATGTTTTGCTCGTGAGAGAGGCTTAGTCAACAGGTCTACAACATTCAGATCCGTATGTATTTTTCAAATCTCTATGTCTCCCTCCTTGACTTGATCGCGGATGGAATTGAAGCGTCTCTTGATGTGCTTGGTTCTCTTGTGAAATTTGGATTCCTTTGCCAAGGCAATTGCACCAGTATTGTCACAAAATATTTCCATTGGACCCAATGCACTAGGTTTGACACCTAGATCGGACATGAACTCCTTCATCCAGACTCCATCATTTGCTGCTTCCGAAGCAGCTATATACTCCGCTTGACTCATAGATCCCGCCATGATGCTTTGCTTAGAACTGCACCAACTGACAGCTCCACCGTTCAATATAAACACGTATCCGGTTTGTGACTTAGAGTCATTCGGATCAGTGTCAAAGCTTGCATCGACGTAACCATTTATGACGAGCTCTTTGTCACCTCGATAAACGAGAAACATATCCTTAGTCCTTTTAAGGTATTTCAGGATGTTCTTGACCGCTGTCCAGTGATCCACTCCTGGATTACTTTGGTACCTCCCTGCTAAACTAATAGCAAGGCACACATCAGGTCTGGTACACAGCATTGCATACATGATAGAGCCTATGGTTGAAGCATAGGGAATACCTTTCATTTTCTCTCTATCTTCTGCAGTGGTCGGGCATTGAGTCTGACTCAACTTCACACCTTGTAACACAGGCAAGAACCCTTTCTTTCCTTGATCCATTTTGAACTTTTTCAAAACTTTATCAAGGTATGTGCTTTTTGAAAGTCCAATTAAGCGTCTTGATCTATCTCTATAGATCTTGATGCCCAATATATAAGAAGCTTCACCGAGGTCTTTCATTGAAAAACTCTTGTTCAAGTATCCTTTTATGCTATCCAGAAATTCTATATCATTTCCAATCAACAATATGACATCCACATATAATATTAGAAATGCTACGGAGCCCCCACTCACTTTCTTGAAAATACAGGCTTCTCCAAAAGTCTGTATAAAACTATATGCTTTGATCACACTATCAAAATGTTTATTCCAACTCCGAGATGCTTGCACCAATCCATAAATGGATCGCTGGAGCTTGCACACTTTGTTAGCATCCTTTGGATCGATAAAACCTTCAGGTTGCATCATATACAACTCTTCTTCCAGAAATCCATTCAGGAATGCAGTCTTTACATCCATTTGCCAAATTTCATAATCATAAAATGCAGCAATTGCTAAAATGATTCGGACGGACTTAAGAATCGCTATGGGTGAGAAGGTCTCATCATAGTCAACTCCTTGAACTTGTCGAATACCTTTCGCAACAAGTCGAGCTTTGTAGACAGTAACTATACCGTCAGCGTTAGTCTTCTTGAAGATCCATTTATTCTCTATGGCTTGCCGATCATCGGGCAAGTCAACCAAAGTCCATACTTTGTTCTCATACATGGATCCCATCTCAGATTTCATGGCCTCAAGCCATTTCGCGGAATCTGGTCGCTTCCTCATAGTTCATAGGTTCGTCATGGTCAAGTAACATGACCTCCAGAATAGGATTACCGTACCACTCTGGTGCGGATCTAACTCTGGTTGACCTAAGAGGTCCGGTAGTAACTTGATCTGAAGTTACATGATCATCATCATTAGCTTCCTCACTAATTGGTGTAGGAGTCACAGGAACAGATTTTTGTGATGAACTACTTTCCAATAAGGGAGCAGGTACAATTACCTCATCAAGTTCTACTTTCCTCCCACTCACTTCTTTCGAGAGAAACTCCTTCTCTAGTAAGGATCCATTTTTAGCAACGAATGTCTTGCCTTCGGATCTGTGATAGAAGGTGTACCCAATAGTCTCCTTTGGGTATCCTATGAAGACACATTTCTCTGATTTGGGTTCGAGCTTATCAGGTTGAAGCTTTTTCACATAAGCATTGCAGCCCCAAACTTTAAGAAACTCCGTCCTTGGAGTGCTTTGCCGGCAAAACTTCCTGGGGTTTGTCACGTTGCCTGGTGAGGGTCGGCTTCCGGAGCTTGGATTGAGCTGGGAGCACTACTTGGCTGCCCCAGCCCCGCCGGGTGAGATTATCGACGGTGTCTTGTGCGACACGAGGGCAGACGTGGTGATCAGAAAGTTCTGGGTAATTTCCCCTTTACACAATTAAAAATCATCAACTAGCTAGTTATTAATTGTACTAATCAATATTGTCTCATTTGATTGCAGACATTCTACAGGTGTGAGGAGGGATACGAGGAGGAGGCGGCAAATGTTATCGAGAACGTCTGCAAGCGCCTACTACAGAACTTATGGCACGAGGCTCGGGTGCAGGCTGTTCGAGACTACTATGCCTTGCGTGGTATCAAGAAGCCCAAGTAGGCGTGCCGCGAGAAGTTCCTGAGTAAGGATCAGTACATGAAGGTAATTCTTAAGGCCTTGTACTTACTTCCTTCATTTAGTAATTCATAGCCGTAGCGCTCAAGTTTCTATTTGCTAACTTAGGCGCCTCCGTGATGGTGTGCGGATCGGATGGATTGTTGGGAGGTGTTGGTCAATGAGTGGTGCTCAAAAGAATGGCTAGCCGTCCACAACGCGGCCAAGGACAAACGTGCCCAAATGGAAGGTGTGCCACACCCCAACTTATATCAGTTCGGGCGGAACTGGGTATGTGGTTTGCTTCATGATTCATGCAATTCATTCATCATGCTAGCTTGAGCCCTTTAATTACTAATTTACATTGTTTATCTCTTTCAGGCACGCTACAATAAGGCGGATAAGGTGCCAGAGGTGTACAACCTCTATGCCATGGCCCATACTGCCTCTTACAAGAAAGTCAAGGCATTCTCTCCATCTGACCTCGATGATGCAAACAACTTCACCAACATCTCCTCCCACGACAAGCTCGTGAAATATAGAGATCAAGGGAAGGCGAGGAAAGGGGAGGACTTTAACCCGAGCCATGGTCCCATTGATCCAGAGCTGGTGATGATAGCTGGTGGCGGGAGGTCCCATGGCTCGATAGCCATTGGAGATGGACTTATCTGTTGTCCTAGCACTCTCTCGGAGATCAAGGCGCGCCAGTCGAGATCCGCTCCTGAGATAAGGCCTCGTGAACGGCCAGTCCAACTCGCCTTCAAGGTTAGTTATACGTACTCAGCTATCTTTCTCCATTACATTGTGTGCGCTTCCATCAATGATTACAAATGCTAACGAGGAGTGGTGTTGCAGGCTGCTATACAGAGTGAGAGAGATAGAACGGTGAAACTTCTGTCGGAGGCGGCGGAGAGGCAGCGGGAGTTGGAGGAGAGGACGACAAATATGTTGGAGGAGGAGAGAGCACGGAATGACATGCAGGCAAGGGCAATGTACGAGCTCCTTGTGGTAAGTTTCTTCTGCTGATTAGCCAAAACATTCATGTAGTGTTTGTCTCATTACTAACTAGTATGACTGAGTCGTCAAAACCAAATGTGTAGTCTGTGTGCGAGAAGTCCGGTCAGACCGCTCCGCCGATGCCAGAGATTGCTCCTGGGACGACGGTGAGTTTAATTTGAATGGACACTACTTGCTAGTCTTAACATTTGAGTGTCATCATACTAACGAGACAATGGAAATGATCTTTGTTGCAGCGTAACTCCAGACAAGCATCGCACGATCCTTCTCCAACTACCGGCACGAGCCAGCCCGCTCCCACACCTCCATGATCACGGTAAGTTTCTCTAGTGTTTTGCTTAACAAATGCATAAAGACCTAGACTTAGCTTTATTTCCTCCAAAATGACTTCATAAGCTTACTGACCTCCAAAACCATCCATTTTACCTAAGTTAGCTCTAAAACGATCTATACTTAGCTTTGTTCCTCCAAAATGACCAAAGTTAGCTCTCATATGCTTAGTTAACTAGGTTTGCTCAATAATGACATGTACTTAGCTTACTTATGTCAAAAATGGCATAATTAGCTTAGCTAGCTCATAAACGATCCATTTTACCTAAGTTAGTTCTAAAATGATCCATTTACCTTAGTTAGCTCATAAACGATCCATTTTACCTAAGTTAGCTCTAAAATGACCCATTTTGCCTTACTTAGCTCATATATGATCTATTTTACCCAAGTTAGCTTTAAAATGACCCATTTTACCTAGGTTAGCTCCAAAATGATCCATCTTACCTAGGTTAGCTCTAAAATGATGCATTTTACCTAAGTTAGCTCATAAGCGATCCATTTCACCTAGGTTAGCTCATAAACGATCCATTTCACCTAAGTTAGCTCACAAATGATAAATTTCACCTAAATTAGCTCATAAATGTCATATATTCTTCTTCTTCTTCATTTTCTTATTCTTCATTTTCTTCTTCTTCTTCTTCTTCTTCTTCTTCTAATCTTCTTCTTCTAACTTTCTTATTTCCCATTTTGCAGAATTCATTCGCTTCACGGAAGCTTGCATAGATGGAGTGCTTGTTTGGATGAACTATGTTTCTTTTGTATCGATGAACTATGCATGTATGATAGGATGACACTATTGTAATATGTATGGTTGGATGCATGTATGTGGAACTTGCTATGTATGGTTGATGGAACTATGCATGTACGATGAAATTATATGTGTTGGATATCTCATATGTTTGCTGTGAACTTGCCATGTGAAAAATATATATGTATCATCTATTTGCTGTGAAAATGGTTAAGAAAAAAAAAAGAAAAAAAAGAGGCAATGCAGGCTCTTTGCCGTCTGCCACCGATGGCAACGGGCTCTTTGCCGTCCGCGGCGGACGGCAAAGAAGCCACGTGGCAACCACCTGTGCTTCCTGGCAGCTGACCCATTTGGTCAGTTTGCCTACAGTGGCAGACGACAAAGGCTTGATGCTCTTTGCCGTCAGCCATGGACGGCAAAGACTGCCGTTAGCCACCTAACGGACTAACAGCGAATTTATTGTCGTCGGCTTTCTTTGTCGTCCACCGCTGATGGCAAAGGCTCCTTTGCCATCCGCGTCAGGAAGCAGACGGCAAAGAAGGTCTTTGCCGATCCTTTCTCTGCCGGCGCCTTTTGCCATCCACGGCAGACGGCAAAGGCCTTTGCCGTCCTCCTTCCATGCCTTTGCCGTCTGCCTTGGCAGACGGCAAAGTAGCTGATTCCTGTAGTGGATGTGATATGGTCAAGACGTGATGATATATAAATTGTTGTATGAGATGATCATGTTTTGTAGAAGTTATCGGCAACTGGCAGGAGCCTTATGGTTGTCGCTTTATTGTATGAAATGCAATCGCCATATAATTGCTTTACTTTATCACTAAGCGGTAGCGATAGTCGTAGAAGCAATAGTTGGCGAGACGACAACGATGCTTCGATGGAGATCAAGGTGTCAATCCGGTGACGATGGTGATCATGACGGTGCTTTGGAGATGGAGATCAAAGGCACAAGATGATGATGGCCATATCATATCACTTACATTGATTGCATGTGATGTTTATCCTTTATGCATCTTGTTTTGCTTAGTTTGGTGGTAGCATTATAAGATGATCTCTCACTAAATTTCAAGGTATAAGTGTTCTCCCTGAGTATGCACCGTTGCGACAGTTCATCGTGCCGAGACACCACGTGATGATCGGGTGTGATAAGCTCTATGTTCACATACAACGGGTGCAAGCCAGTTTTGCACACGCAGAATACTCGGGTTAAACTTGACGAGCCTAGCATATGCAGATATGGCCTCGGAACACTGAGACCGAAAGGTCGAGCGTGAATCATATAGTAGATAGGATCAACATAAGTGATGTTCACCATTGAAAGCTACTCCATCTCACGTGATGATCGGACATGGTTTAGTTGATTTGGATCACGTAATCACTTAGATGATTAGAGGGATGCCTATCTAAGTGGGAGTTCTTAAGTCATATGATTAATTGAACTTTAATTTATCATGAACTTAGTACCTGATAGTATTTTGCATGTCTATGTTGTTGTAGATCAATGGCACGTGCTACTATTCCTTTGAATTTTAATGCGTTCCTAGAGAAAGCTAAGTTGAAAGATGATGGTAGCAACTACATGGACTGGGTCCGTAACTTGAGGATTATCCTCATTGCTGCACAGAAGAATTACGTCCTGGAAGCACCGCTAGGTGTACCACCCGCGCCAGCAACTGCAGGCATTGTGAATGCCTGGCAGTCGCGTGTTGATGACTACTCGATAGTTCAGTGTGCCATGCTTTACGGCTTAGAACCGGGACTTCAACGACGTTTTGAACGTCATGGCGCATATGAGATGTTTCAGGAGTTGAAGTTAATATTTCAAGCAAATTCCCGGATTGAGAGATATGAAGTCTCCGATAAGTTCTACAGCTGCAAAATGGAGGAGAACAGTTATGTCAGTGAACATATACTCAGAATGTCTGGGTACCACAACCACTTGACTCAACTGGAAGTTAATCTTCCTGATGATAGTGTCATTGACAGAGTTCTTTAATCACTGCCACCAAGCTACAAAAGCTTTGTGATGAACTATAATATGCAAGGGATGGATAAGACAATTCCCGAGCTCTTCGCGATGCTAAAGGTTGCGGAGGTAGAAATCAAGAAGGAGCATCAAGTGTTGATGGTCAACAAGACCACCAGTTTCAAGAAGAAGGGCAAAGGGAAGAAGGGGAACTTCAAGAAGAACGGCAAGCAAGTTGCTGCTCAAGTGAAGAAGCCCAAGTCTGGACCTAAGCATGAGACAGAGTGCTTCTACTGCAAAGGGACTGGTCACTGGAAGCGGAACTGCCCCAAGTATTTGGCGGATAAGAAGGATGGCAAAGTAAAAGGTATATTTGATATACATGTTATTGATGTGTACTTAACTAATGCTCGCAGTAGCGCCTGGGTATTTGATACTGATTATGTTGCTCATATTTGCAACTCGAAACAGGGGCTACGGATTAAGCGAAGATTGACTAAGGATGAGGTGACGATGCGGGTGGGAAATGGTTCCAAAGTCGATGTGATCGCCGTCGGCACGCTACCTCTAGATCTACCTTCAGGATTAGTTTTAGACCTGAATAATTGTTATTTGGTGCCAGCATTAAGCATGAACATTATATCTGGATCTTATTTGATGCGAGACGGTTATTCATTTAAATCAGAGAATAATTGTTGTTCTATTTATATGAGTAATATCTTTTATGGTCATGCACCCTTGATGAGTGGTCTATTTTTACTAAATCTTGATAGTAGTGATACACATATTCATAGTATTGAAGCCAAAAGATATAAGTTTAATAATAATAGTGCAACTTATTTGTGGCACTGCCGTTTAGGTCATATTGGTGTAAAGCGCATGAAGAAACTCCATCCTGATGGACTTTTGGAATCACTTGATTATGAATCACTTGATGCTTGCGAACCATGCCTCATGGGCAAGATGACTAAGACTCCGTTCACCAGAACAATGGAGCGAGCAACAGACTTGTTGGAAATAATACATACTGATGTATGTGGTCCAATGAGTGTTGATGCTCGCGGCGGGTATCGTTATTTTCTGACCTTCACAAATGATTTGAGCAGATATGGGTATATCTACTTGATGAAACATAAGCCTGAGATATTTGAAAAGTTCAAAGAATTTCAGAGTGAAGTGGAAAATCATCGTAACAAGAAAAAAAAGTTTCTACGATCTGATCGTGGAGGTGAATATTTGAGTTACGAGTTTGATCTTCATTTGAAACAATGTGGAATAGTTTCGCAACTCACGCCACCCGGAACACCACAGTGTAATGGTGTGTCCGAACGTCATAACCGCACTTTATTAGATATGGTGCGATCTATGATGTCTCTTATTGATTCACCGCTATCATTTTGGGGTTATGCTTTAGAGACGGCTGCATTCACGTTACATAGGGCACCATCTAAATCCGTTGAGACGACACCATATGAACTGTGGTTTGGCAAGAAACCCAAGTTGTCATTTCTTAAAGTTTGGGGCTGCAATGCTTATGTGAAAAAACTTCAACCTGATAAGCTCGAACCCAAATCGGAGAAATGTGTCTTCATAGGATACCAAAGGAAACTATTGGGTACACCTTCTATCACAGATCCAAAGGCAAAATATTTGTTGCTGAGAATAGATCCTTTCTAGAGAAGGAGTTTCTCTCGAAAGATGTGAGTGGGAGAAAAGTAGAACTTGATGAGGTAATTGTACCTTCTCCCGAATTGGAAAGTAGTACATCACAGAAGTCAGTTCGAGTGATTCCTACACCAATTAGTGAGGAACCTAATGATGATGATCATGAAACTTCTGATCAAGTTACTACCAAACCTCGTAGGTCAACAAGAGTAAGATCCGCACCAGAGTGGTACGGTAATCATGTTCTGGAGGTCATGTTACTTGACCATGACGAACCTACGAACTATGAGGAAGCGATGATGAGCCCAGATTCCGCGAAATGGCTTGAGGCCATGAAATCTGAGATGGGATCCATGTATGAGAACAAAGTATGGACTTTGGTTGACTTGCCCGATGATCGGCAAGCCATAGAGAATAAATGGATCTTCAAGAAGAAGACTGACGCTGGCGGTAATGTTACTGTCTACAAAGCTCGACTTGTTGCAAAAGGTTTTTCAACAAGTTCAAGAAGTTGACTATGATGAGACCTTCTCACCCGTAGCGATGCTTAAGTCCGTCCGAATCATGTTAGCATTTGCCGCATGTTATGATTATGAAATTTGGCAAATGGATGTCAAAACTGCATTCCTGAATGGATTTCTAGAAGAAGAGTTGTATACGATGCAACCCGAAGGTTTTGTCGATCCAAAGGATGCTAACAAAGTGTGCAAGCTCCAGCGATCCATTTATGGACTGGTGCAAGCATCTCGGAGTTGGAATAAACATTTTGATAGTGTGATCGAAGCATATGGTTTTATACAGACTTTTGGAGAAGCCTGTATTTACAAAAAAGTGATTGTGAGCTCGATAGCATTTCTGATATTATATGTGGATGACATATTGTTGATTGGAAATGATATAGAATTTCTGCATAGCATAAAAGTATACTTGAATAAAAGTTTTTTTATGAAAGACCTCGGTGAAGCTGCTTATATATTGGGCATCAAGATCTATAGAGATAGATTAAGACGCTTAATTGGACTTTGACAAAGCACATACCTTGATAAAGTTTTGAAGAAGTTCAAAATGGATCAAGCAAAGAAAGGGTTCTTGCCTGTGTTACAAGGTGTGAAGTTGAGTCAGACTCAATGCCCGACCACTGCAGAAGATAGAGAGAAAATGAAATTCATTCCCTATGCTTCAGCCACAGCTTCTATCATGTATGCAATGCTGTGTACCAGACCTGATGTGTGCCTTGCTATCAGTTTAGCAGGGAGGTACCAAAGTAATCCAGGAGTGGATCACTGGACAGCGGTCAAGAACATCCTGAAATACCTGAAGAGGACTAAGGATATGTTTCTCGTTTATGGAGGTGACAAAGAGCTCGTCGTAAATGGTTACGTCGATGCAAGCTTTGACACTGATCCGGATAACTCTAAGTCACAAACCGGATACGTATTTATATTGAACGGTGGAGCTGTCAGTTGGTGCAGTTCTAAGCAAAGCGTCGTGGCGGGATCTAAGTGTGAAGCGGAGTACATAGCTGCTTCGGAAGCAGCAAATGAAGGAGTTTGGATGTAGGAGTTCATATCTGATCTAGGTGTCATACCTAGTGCATCGGGTCCAATGAAAATCTTTTGTGACAATACTGGTGCAATTGCCTTGTCAAAGGAATCCAGATTTCACAAGAGAACCAAACACATCAAGAGACGCTTCAATTCCTGTAACACCCACGATGCGGCTATATCTCCCACGTGTCGAGGCACGACTTAGAGGCATAACCGCATAGTGGTTTTGTCGCAAGAAGGGTCATCTTCACACAATCCCATGTAATGAACAAGAATGGGATAAAGAGTTGGCTTACAATCGCCACTTCACACAATTCATAAATATAAATCATACATCATCCAAAATACATACATATAGACCGACTACGGTCAAAATCCAGATGAAAATAAGACAACCCCAAATGCTAGATCCCCGATCGTCCCAACTGGGCTCCACTACTGATCATCAGGAAAAGACACATAGTAACGACCACGTTCCTCATCGAACTCCCACTTGAGATCGATCCCATCATCCGCACTGGCATCGTCGGCACCTGCAACTGTTTTGGTAGAATCTGTGAGTCACGAGGACTCAGCAATCTCACACCCGCGAGATCAAGACTATTTAAGCTTATAGGAAAGGATGGTGTAATGAGGTGGAGCTGCAGCGGCAAAAGCATATATGGTTGCTAACATACGCAAAAGAGAGCGAGAAGAGAAGCAACGGAAACGGTCGTCATCTAGTAATGACCAAGAAGTGATCCTGAACTCCTACTTACGTCATACATAACTCAGACCGTGTTCACTTCCCGGACTCCGCCGAGAAGAGACCATCACGGCTACACACGCAGTTGATGTATTTTAATTGGGTCAAGTGACAAGTTCTCTACAACCGGACATTAACAAATTCCCATCTGCCTCATAACCGCGGGCACGGCTTTCGAAAGATAATACCCTGCAGGGGTGTCCCAACTTAGCCCATCATAAGCTCTCACGGTCAACGAAGGATAAACCTTCTCCCGGAAAGACCCGATCAGTCTCGGAATCCCGGTTTACAAGACATTTCGACAATGGTAAAACAAGACCAGCAAAGCCACCCGAATGTGCCGACAAATCCCGATAGGAGCTGCACATATCTCGTTCTCAGGGCACACCGGATTGTCCAAGCTTCCGATAGGCCAGACCAGAGTTGCCCCTGGTGGCCACCGGCGACTGACAGGTTGGACCAATACTCAGAGGAGCACTGGCCCGGGGGTTTAAAATAAAGATGACCCTCGGGCTCTAGAAAACCCGGGGGAAAAAGGCTTAGGTGGCAAATGGTAAAACCAAGGTTAGGCCTTGCTGGAGGAGTTTTATTCAAGGCGAATTGTCAAAGGGGTCCCATAAATCACCCAACCGCGTAAGGAACGCAAACTCAAGGAACATAATACCGGTATAACAGAAACTAGGGCGGCAAGAGTGGAACAAAACACCAGGCATAAGGCCGAGCCTTCCACCCTTTACCAAATATATAGATGCATTAATTAAATAAGAGATATTGTGATATCCCAACATATCCATGTTCCAACATGGAACAACTTCAACTTCACCTGCAACTAGCAACGCTATAAGAAGGACTGAGCAAAAGCGGTAACTTAGCCAAACAACGGTTTGCTAGGAAAGGATGGTTAGAGGCTGACATGGCAATATGGGAGGCATGATATAGCAAGTGATAGGTAGCGCAGCATGGCAATAGAGCGAACAACTAGCAAAGCAAAGATAGAAGTGATTTCGAGGGGTGGTCATCTTGCCTGCAAGGTTATCAGAGTTGTCGAAAGCTTGATCCCCGTAAGCGTACTCAACAGATTCCTCGTTCACGAACTCGTCTCCCGGCTCTACCCAAGACAAGAACACAAGCAACGGAACCACAATCAATCACGAGAAATGTACGAGCAACATGATGCAAAACATGTATGATATGCGAGATATGATATGCGATGCATATGCGTGCTCCGGAAGGAAAATGATGAACAAGGCAGTAACTTGGCAAACCAAGCATGCCACTGGAAAGATGAGATGATTTCGGTCGAAATCGATATAAAGATCACCGGAAACGGATGCACGGTTTGCAAATGGCAAGCAAAACAAGAATGACACGAATCTGCGATTAACAGCATGATAGCACTTAAAATGCAACAAGCAACAATGCTACAGCACTCCAACATAGCAACAAAGTATATGACAGTAAACTAAAGGAGATGCTTGACAAAATATGAACACTAAGCTACGGCTAGATCACAACATATCAAGCTCAAACAAGCATGGCAAAAGTGCAAAAGATATCAGGTTCACAGACTTAGAGAAATTACTGGACATGGCAGAAAACAGCATCAGGTAGCAATGTTCAGAGCACGAAATCAACATGCTAACGGAACTTGACATGGCAAAACAAGCAATGGCATTGTTTTACTAAATGCATATGAAAAAAGTCCCTTACTGACCATAAGCCAAAAAGGACCAGAAGATATGATGGCAAGCAGGTAAACATAGCAAGTTTCGTTAACAGGTTTCAGACTTAGCAGAAAACAGAGCATGGCAGAAATAATAATATGAAGGCATCTTTGAGAGCTTGATGTACTCACCACAAAGCAATTCATGACAAAACAAGCATACCTACAGCAAGATGGCATGTTTATGAAGCTCTCCATGGCAAGAACAAGTACATAGCATGTATGGATAAACTAAAATAAGCTTGGCAAAAATGAATATCATGTTAAGAATCTGCCAGAATTATTTTATAGCAAAAGTAGAGCAAGATAGAGTCATGCTATGGCACTCCATAAATGCAAAAAAGGGCAGGAATGGATCAATTACAACAATATCTACAAAACATCCTTACTGAACATCTCCAAAATATGCATGGATCTCTCTGTAGCATCAAGTTTACATGGCAACAAAATAACAGCAGACAAGGACTTAGAGAAATCACTAAGTCCCTGCAATCAGAAACATTACGGGGCCTAGTTTGCATGCTTGTGTTAGTCACCACAGGGATCACAAAAAATATACGGCATACACCCTTGGAAAGATGGCATGGCATACAACAAAACACATGTAGAGCTCATGCCCATAAGATGCACAGATTTAATGATACAAAAATGACAAATCTCCAAGTTCTGATAAGAACCAGCAGATAACAGCAACTAGCCCTCTTGCAACAGAGATTTGGGTATCAAGATGACCTCTAATGAACATGGTGCAATTGAACAAAATGTAGAGCATCATGAGACGAACAATTTGACATATTACACGCGCGAAACGGAGCTATATGCAGAGAGTTATGCAATGATGAACATGGGTACTTGCTGAAAATTATTGAAGACTTGGAAATATTTCGGGCACGGGAAAGTCAACCTGCTACAGTATTCTCGATCGGATATGGCTGGCTCGCACGGGCTCGGGCTCCCGAGCGGCGGCGCGGCTCGCCGGAGGGAGACCGGAGGGGAGGGCCGGCGAGGGGGGCGCGGCGGCCGGAGGGGCGGCGTCGGGCGCGGCGGCCGCGGCGGCGGAGGAGGGCGGCGCCGGCGGGGCAACGGCGCGGCGAGGCGGCGGGCGACGGCGGTGGCGCGGCGAGGCAACGACGAGGCAGGCGCGGCGCGGGGCGGCGAGGGCAGGCGCGCGGCGGCGGCCGGGCCGGGAGGGCCCGCGGCGGGCCTGCGGGCCGCGGCAGCGCGGGGTACGGGCCGCGGCGCGGCTGCCACGTGGCGAGCGTTGATTGGCCCGGGCGGTGGCGCGATTTGTCTGGCCGGCGGCGGACGCGTCCGGCGCGGTGCGAGGAGCGGGTTAGGGTTTCGTCTGCGATCGTTTTCGGGAGGGCTCACATATAAATAGGTAGAGGGAGCTAGGAGGCTCCAAATGAGGTGCGGTTTTCGCCCACACGATCGTAATCGAACGACCTACAGCATGGAAGAGAGTTTGGTGGGTTTTGGGCTGGTTTTGAGGGGGGTTATTGCTGCACACACAAATGGCCTTTGTGGATGCCCGATTAACCGTTGGAGTACCAAACGACCTCCAAATGGAACGAAACTTGACCGGTGGTCTCCGGGTGGTATACCAAGGCCACTTGACAAGCCTCGGTCCATTCCGAGAACGTTTGACACCCGCTCACGAAAGAAAACAAGAGGGGTGCACCGGAGGAGATGGAAGCGCCGGATTGCAAAACGAACAACGGGGAAAATGCTCGGATGCATGAGACGAACATGTATGCAAATGCAATGCACATGATGACATGATATGAAATGCATGACATGGGCAAAATGCAAAACAAAAGACAAAACCCGACCACAGAGGGAATATCATAGCACATAGCCGAAAATGGCAAGAGTCGGAGTTACAAATATGGAAAGTTACATCCGGGGTGTTACAATTCCATCCGCGATCAATTCAAAGAGGGAGACATAGAGATTTGAAAAATACATACGGATCTGAATGTTACAGACCCATTGACTAAGCCTCTCTCACGAGCAAAACATGATTAGCACCAAGACTCCAAGGGTGTTAGAATCATTACTATGTAATCTAGATTATTGACTCTAGTGCAAGTGGGAGACTGAAGGAAATATGCCATAGAGGCAATAATAAAGTTGTTATTTATATTTCCTTATATCATGATAAATGTTTATTATTCATGCTAGAATTATATTAACCGGAAACTTAGTACATGTGTGAATACATAGACAAACAGAGTGTCACTAGTATGCCTCTACTTGACTAGCCCGTTAATCAAAGATGGTTAAGTTTTCTAGCCATAGACATGAGTTGTCATTTGATGAACGGGATCACATCATTAGAGAATAATGTGATTGACAAGACCCGTCCGTTAGCTTAGCACTATGATCGTTTAGTTTGTTGCTATTGCTTTCTTCATGACTTATACATGTTCCTATGACTATGAGATTATGCAACTCCTGAATACCGGAGGAACACTTAGTGTGCTATCAAACGTCACAACGTAACTGGGTGATTATAAAGATGCTCTACAGGTGTTTCCGATGGTGTTTGTTGAGTTGGCATAGATCGAGATTAGGATTTGTCACTCCGATTGTCGGAGAGGTATCTCTGGGCCCTCTCGGTAGTGCACATCACTATAAGCCTTACAAGCAATGTGACTAATGAGTTAGTTGCAAGATGATGCATTACGGAACGAGTAAAGAGACTTGCCGGTAACGAGATTGAACTAGGTATGATGATACCGACGATCGAATCTCGGGCAAGAAACATACCGATGACAAAGGGAACAACGTATGTTATTGTGCGGTTTAACCGATAAAGATCTTCGTAGAATATGTAGGAACCAATATGAGCATCCAGGTTCCGCTATTGGTTATTGACCGGAGATGAGTCTCGGTCATGTCTACATAGTTCTCGAACCCGTAGGGTCCGCACGCTTAACGTTCGATGACAGTATGTATTATGAGTTATGTGATTTGATGTACTGAAGGTTGTTCGGAGTCCCGGGTGTGATCACGGACATGACGAGGAGTCTCGAAATGGTCGAGACATGAAGATTGATATATTGGAAGGTTATGTTTGGACACCGGAAAGGTTTCAAATAGGTTCGGGCATTTACCGGAGTACCGGGGGGTTACCGGAACCCCCCGGGGGTTAATGGGCCTTCATGGGCCATAGTGGAATAGAGGAGGAGGCAGCCAAGTGGAGGGGCGAGCCCCCCCAAGCCCAATCCGAATTGGGGAGGGGGGTCGGCCCCCCTTTCCATCTCTCCCTCTTCCCTTTCCTTCCCCTCCTAGTTGGACTAGGAAAGGGGGGAACCTACTCCTAGTAGGAGTAGGATTCCCACCCTTGGGGCGCGCCCCATGAGGCCGGTCGGCCTCCTCCTCCACTCCTTTATATACAGGGGAGGGGGCACCCCATAGACACACAAGTTGATTTCTTAGCCGTGTGCGGTGCCCCCCTCCACAGATTTCCACCTCGGTCATATTGTTGTAGTGCTTAGGCGAAGCCCTGCGTCGGTAACTTCATCATCACCGTCACCACGCCGTCGTGCTGATAAAACTCTCCCTCGGCCTCAGCTGGATCTAGAGTTCGAGGGACGTCACCGAGCTGAACGTGTGCAGATCGCGGAGGTGTCGTGCGTTCGGTACTTGATCGGTTGGATCGCGAAGACGTTCGACTACATCAACCGCGTTACTTAACGCTTCCGCTTTCGGACTACGAGGGTACGTGGACACACTCTCCCCGCTCGTTGCTATGCATCTCCTAGATAGATCTTGTGTGATCGTAGGAAATTTTTTGAAATATTGCGTTCCCCAACACGACCACACGGCTGCGTGAGGACCCTCTCTGTGATGCCCCCTGCTTCCTCGATGCAACACGGCGGAGGAAGCGATTCTGGAGTCTAGACAAGGCAGGGGCTTCGTCTTCGGCGGCGGCCACCTCGAGACCCTCCGTCACGGCCGCACAAGCGCAGACCCGGGAGCCGCTTCCTTGACGATCTGCAAGCGGATCCGGCGATGCAGAGAAGTGTGGAGTGTTGGGGAACGTAGTAATTTCCAAATTTTCCTACGCACACGCAAGATCATGGTGATGCATAGCAACGAGAGGGGAGAGTGTTGTCCACGTACCCTCGTAGACCGACAACGGAAGCGTTATCACAACGCGGTTGATGTAGTCGTACGTCTTCACGATCCGACCGATCAAGTACCGAACGCACGGCACCTCCGAGTTCTACACACGTTCAGCTCGATGACGTCCCTCGAACTCCGATCCAGCCGAGTGTTGAGGGAGAGTTTCTTCAGCACGACGGCGTGGTGACGATGATGATGTTCCACCGGCGCAGGGCTTCGCCTAAGCTCCGCAACGGTATTATCGAGGTGTAATATGGTGGAGGGGGGCACCGCACACGGCTAAGAGATCTCAAGGATCAATTGTTTGTGTCTCTGGGGTGCCCCCCTGCCCCCGTATATAAAGGAGCAAGGGAGGAGGAGGCCGGCCCTAGGAGGGGGCGCACCAAGTGTGGAGTCCTACTAGGACTCCCTAGTCCTAGTAGGATTCCACCTCCCATATGGAATAGGAAAAGAGGAAGGGAAAAAGAGAAGGAAGGAAGGGGGCGCCCCCCTTCCCTAGTCCAATTCGGACCAGACCAAGGGGAGGGGTGCGGCCACCCTTGAGGCCCTTTTTCTTCTTTCCCGTATGGCCCAATAAGGCCCAATACGTATTCCCGTAACTCTCCGGTACTCCGAAAAATACCCGAATCACTCGGAACCTTTCCGAAGTCCGAATATAGTCGTCCAATATATCGATCTTTACGTCTCGACCATTTCGAGACTCCTCGTCATGTCCCCGATCTCATCCGGGACTCCGAACTCCTTCGGTACATCAACATACATAAACTCATAATAAAACTGTCATCGTAACTTTAAGCGTGCGAACCCTACGGGTTCGAGAACTATGTAGACATGACCGAGACACGTCTCCGGTCAATAACCAATAGCGGGACCTGGATGCCCATATTGGCTCCCACATATTCTACGAAGATCTTTACCGGTCAGACCGCATAACAACATACGTTGTTCCCTTTGTCATCAGTATGTTACTTGCCCGAGATTCGATCGTCGGTATCTCGATACCTAGTTCAATCTCGTTACCGGCAAGTCTCTTTACTCGTTCCGTAACACATCATCCCGCAACTAACTTATTAGTCACAATACTTGCAAGGCTTATAGTGATGTGCATTACCGAGTGGGCCCAGAGATACCTCTCCGACAATCGGAGTGACAAATCCTAATCTCGAAATACGCCAACCCAACAAGTACCTTTGGAGACACCTGTAGAGCACCTTTATAATCACTCATTTACGTTGTGACGTTTGGTAGCACACAAAGTGTTCCTCCGGTAAACGGGAGTTGCATAATCTCATAGTCATAGGAACATGTATAAGTCATGAAGAAAGCAATAGCAACATACTGAACGATCGGGTGCTAAGCTAACGGAATGGGTCAAGTCAATCACGTCATTCTCCTAATGAGGTGATATCGTTAATCAAATGACAACTCATGTCTATGGCTAGGAAACATAACCATCTTTGATTAACGAGCTAGTCAAGTAGAGGCATACTAGTGACACTCTGTTTGTCTATGTATTCACACATGTATTATGTTTCCGGTTAATACAATTCTAGCATGAATAATAAACATTTATCATGATATAAGGAAATAAATAATACTTTATTATTGCCTCTAGGGCATATTTCCTTCAGTCTTCCACTTGCACTAGAGTCAATAATCTAGTTTACACAGTAATGATTCTTACACCCATGGAGCCTTGGTGCTGATCATGTTTTGCTCGTGGAAGAGGCTTAGTCAACGGGTCTGCAACATTCAAATCCGTATGTATCTTGCAAATTTCTATGTCTCCCACCTGGACTAAATCCCGGATGGAATTGAAGCGTCTTTTGATGTGCTTGGTTCTCTTGTGAAATCTGGATTCCTTTGCCAAGGCAATTGCACCAGTATTGTCACAAAAGATTTTCATAGGACCCGATGCACTAGGTATGACACCTAGATCGGATATGAACTCCCTCATCCAGACTCCTTCATTTGCTGCTTCCGAAGCAACTATGTACTCTGCTTCACATGTAGATCCCGCCACGACGCTTTGTTTAGAACTGCACCAACTGACAGCTCCACCGTTCAATGTAAATACGTATCCGGTTTGCGATTTAGAATCGTCCGGATCAGTGTCAAAGCTTGCATCAACGTAACCATTTACGATGAGCTCTTTGTCACCTCCATATACGAGAAACATATCCTTAGTCCTTTTCAGGTATTTCAGGATGTGCTTGACCACTGTCCAGTGATCCACTCCTGGATTACTTTGGTACCTCCCTGCTAAACTTATAGCAAGGGACACATCAGGTCTAGTACACAGCATTGCATACATGATAGAGCCTATGGCTGAAGCATGGGGAACATCTTTCATTTTCTCTCTATCTTCTGCAGTGGTCGGGCATTGAGTCTTACTCAATCTCACACCTTGTAGTACAGGCAAGAACCCTTTCTTTGCTTGATCCATTTTGAACTTCTTCAAAACTTTGTCAAGGTATGTGCTTTGTGAAAGTCCAATTAAGCATCTTGATCTATCTCTATAGATCTTAATGCCTAATATATATGCAGCTTCACCGAGGTCTTTCATTGAAAAACTCTTATTCAAGTATCCCTTTATGCTATCCAGAAATTCTATATCATTTCCAATTAGTAATATGTCATCCACATATAATATCAGAAATGCTATCGAGCTCCCACTCACTTTCTTGTAAATACAGGCTTCTCCAAAAGTCTGTATAAAACCAAATGCTTTGATCACACTATCAAAGCGTTTATTCCAACTCCGAGAGGCTTGCACCAGTCCATAAATGGATCGCTGGAGCTTGCACACTTTGTTAGCTCCTTTTGGATCGACAAAACCTTCCGGTTGCATCATATACAACTCTTCTTCCAGAAATCCATTCAGGAATGCAGTTTTGACATCCATTTGCCAAATTTCATAATCATAAAATGCGGCAACTGCTAACATGATTCGGACAGACTTAAGCATCGCTACGGGTGAGAAGGTCTCATCGTAGTCAATCCCTTGAACTTGTCGAAAACCTTTTGCAACAAGTCGAGCTTTATAGACAGTAACATTACCATCAGCGTCAGTCTTCTTCTTGAAGATCCATTTGTTTTCAATGGCTTGCCGACCATCGGGCAAGTCAACCAAAGTCCATACTTTGTTCTCATACATGGATCCCATCTCGGATTGCATGGCTCCAAGCCATTTTGCGGAATCTGGGCTCACCATCGCTTCTTCATAGTTCGTAGGTTCACCATGGTCTAGTAACATGACCTCCAGAACAGGATTACCATACCACTCTGGTGCGGTTCTTGATCTAGTTGACCTACGAAGTTCAGTAATAACTTGATCTGAAGTTTCATGATCATTATCATTAACTTCCTCACTATTTGGTGTAGGTGTCGCAGAAACTGATTTCTGTGATGATCTACTTTCCAATAATGGAGCAGGTACAGTTATCTCATCAAGTTCTACTTTCCTCCCACTCACATCTTTCGAGAGAAACTCCTTCTCTAGAAAGGATCCATTCCTAGCAACGAATATCTTGCCTTCGGATCTGTGATAGAAGGTATACCCAGCAGTCTCTTTTGGGTATCCTATGAAGACACATTTCTCCGATTTGGGTTCGAGCTTATCAGGTTGAAGTTTCTTCACATAAGCATCGCAACCCCAAACTTTAAGATACGACAACTTTGGTTTCTTGCCAAACCATAGTTCATAAGGCGTCGTCTCAATGGATTTTGATGGTGCCCTATTTAACGTGAATGCAGCCGTCTCTAAAGCATAACCCCAAAACGATAGCGGTAAATCAGTAAGAGACATCATAGATCGCACCATATCTAGTAAAGTGCGATTACGACGTTCGGACACACCATTACGCTGTGGTGTTCCGGGTGGCGTGAGTTGCGAAACTATTCCGCATTGTTTCAAATGTAGACCAAACTCGTAACTCAAATATTCTCCTCCACGATCTGATCGTAGAAACTTTATTTTCTTGTTACGATGATTTTCAACTTCACTCTGGAATTGTATGAACTTTTCAAATGTTTCAGACTTATGTTTCATTAAGTAGATATACCCATATCTGCTTAAATCATCTGTGAAGGTGAGAAAATAACGATATCCGCCACGAGCCTCAATATTCATCGGACCACATAAATCTGTATGTATAATTTCCAACAAATCTGTTGCTCTCTCCATAGTACCGGAGAACGATGTTTTGGTCATCTTGCCCATGAGGCACGGTTCGCAAGTACCAAGTGATTCAAAATCAAGTGATTCCAAAATTCCATCAGTATGGAGTTTCTTCATGCGCTTTACACCGATATGACCCAAACGGCAGTGCCACAAATAAGTTGCACTGTCATTATTAACTCTGCATCTTTTGGCTTCAACATTATGAATATGTGTATCACTACTATCGAGATTCATTAAAAATAGACCACTCTTCAAGGGTGCATGACCATAAAAGATATTATTCATATAAATAGAACAACCATTATTCTCTGATTTAAATGAATAACCGTCTCGCATTAAACAAGATCCAGATATAATGTTCATGCTCAACGCTGTCACCAAATAACAATTATTTAGGTCTAATATTAATCCCGAAGGTAGATGTAGAGGTAGCGTGCCGACGGCGATCACATCGACTTTGGAACCATTTCCCACGCGCATCCTCACCTCGTCCTTAGCCAATCTCCGCTCAATCCGTAGCCCCTATTTTGAGTTGCAAATATTAGCAACAGAACCAGTATCAAATACCCAGGTGCTACTACGAGCATTGGTAAGGTACACATCGATAACATGTATATCACATATACCTTTGTTAACCTTGCCATCCTTCTTTTCCGCCAAAAACTTGGGGCAGTTCCGCTTCCAGTGGCCAGTCTGCTTACAGTAGAAACACTCAGTTTCAGGCTTAGGTCCAGACTTGGATTTCTTCTCCTGAACAGCAACTTGCTTGCTGTTCTTCTTGAAGTTTCCTTTCTTCTTCCCTTTGCCCTTTTTCTTGAAACTAGTGGTTTTACTGACCATCAACACTTGATGCTCCTTTTTGATTTCTACCTCCGCAGCCTTTAGCATTGCGAAGAGCTCGGGAATTGTCTTACTCATCCCTTGCATATTATAGTTCATCACGAAGCTCTTGTAGCTTGGTGGCAGTGATTGAAGAATTCTGTCAATGACGCTATCATCCGGAAGATTAACTCCCAGTTGAATCAAGTGATTGTTATACCCAGACATTTTGAGTATATGCTCACTGACAGAACTATTCTCTTCCATCTTGCAGCTATAGAACTTATTGCAGACTTCATATCTCTCAATTCGGGCATTTGCTTGAAATATTAACTTCAACTCCTGAAACATCTCATATGCTCCATGACGTTCAAAATGTCGTTGAAGACCCGGTTCTAAGCCGTAAAGCATGGCACACTGAACTATCGAGTAGTCATCAACACATGACTGCCAGGCATTCACAATGTCTGCAGTTGCTGGTGCAGGTGGTACACCTAGCGGTGCTTCCAGGACGTAATTTTTCTATGCAGCAATGAGGATAATCCTCAAGTTACGGACCCAGTCCGTGTAATTGCTACCATCATCTTTCAACTTTGCTTTCTCAAGGAACGCATTAAAATTCAACGGAACAATGGCACGGGCCATTTATCTACAATTAACATAGACAAGCAAGATACTATCAGGTACTAAGTTCATGATAAATTTAAGTTCAATTAATCATATTACTTAAGAACTCCCACTTAGATAGACATCTCTCTAATCATCTAAGTGATTACGTGATCCAAAGCAACTAAACCATGTCCGATTAACACGTGAGATGGAGTAGTTTCAATGGTGAACATCACTATGTTGATCATATCTACTATATGATTCACGCTCGACCTTTCGGTCTCTGTGTTCCGAGGCCATATATGTATATGCTAGGCTCGTCAAGTTTAACCTGAGTATTCCGCGTGTGCAACTGTTTTGCACCCGTTGTATTTGAACGTAGAGCCTATCACACCCGATTAACACGTGGTGTCTCAGCACGAAGAACTTTTGCAACGGTGCATACTCAGGGAGAACACTTTTATCTTGAAATTTTAGTGAGAGATCATCTTATAATGCTACCATCAATCAAAGCAAGATAAGATGCATAAAGGATTAACATCACATGCAATCAATATAAGTGATATGATATGGCCATCATCATCTGGTGCTTGTGATCTCCATCTCCGAAGCACCGTGCTTGTGATCTCCATCTCCGAAGCACCGTCATGATCACCATCGTCACCGGCGCGACACATTGATCTCCATCGTAGCATCGTTGTCGTCTCGCCAACTTATTGCTTTTACGACTATCGCTACCGCTTAGTGATAAAGTAAAACTATTACATGGCGATTGCATCTCATACAATAAAGCGATAACCATATGGCTCCTGCCAGTTGCCGATAACTCGGTTACAAAACATGATCATCTCATACAACACATTATATCACATCATGTCTTGACCATATCACATCACAACATGCCCTGCAAAAACAAGTTAGACGTCCTCTACTTTGTTGTTGCAAGTTTTACGTGGCTGCTACGGGCTTAGCAAGAACCGTTCTTACCTACGCATGAAAACCACAACGATAGTTTGTCAAGTTGGTGCTGTTTTAACCTTCGGAAGGACCGGGCGTAGCCACACTCGGTTCAACTAAAGTGAGAGAGACAGACACCCGCCAGTCACCTTTAAGCAACGAGTGCTCCGAACGGTGAAACCAGTCTCGCGTAAGCGTACGCGTAATGTCGGTCCGGGCCGCTTCATCTCACAATACCGCTGAACCAAAGTATGACATGTTGGTAAGCAGTATGACTTATATCGCCCACAACTCACTTGTGTTCTACTCGTGCATAGCATCAACGCATAAAACCTGGCTCGGATGCCACTGTTGGGGAACGTAGTAATTTCAAAATTTTCCTACGCACACGCAAAATCATGGTGATGCATAGCAACGAGAGGGGAGAGTGTTGTCCACGTACCCTCGTAGACCGACAGCGGAAGCGTTATCACAACGCGGTTGATGTAGTAGTACGTCTTCACGATCCGACCGATCAAGTACCGAACGCACGGCACCTCCGAGTTCTACACACGTTCAGCTCGATGACGTCCCTCGAACTCCGATCCAGCCGAGTGTTGAGGGAGAGTTTCTTCAGCACGACGGCGTGGTGACGATGATGATGTTCCACCGGCGCAGGGCTTCGCCTAAGCTCCGCAACGGTATTATCGAGGTGTAATATGGTGGAGGGGGGCACCGCACACGGCTAAGAGATCTCAAGGATCAATTGTTTGTGTCTCTGGGGTGCCCCCCTGCCCCCGTATATAAAGGAGCAAGGGAGGAGGAGGCCGGCCCTAGGAGGGGGCGCACCAAGTGTGGAGTCCTACTAGGACTCCCTAGTCCTAGTAGGATTCCACCTCCCATATGGAATAGGAAAAGAGGAAGGGAAAAAGAGAAGGAAGGAAGGGGGCGCCCCCCTTCCCTAGTCCAATTCGGACCAGACCAAGGGGAGGGGTGCGGCCACCCTTGAGGCCCTTTTTCTTCTTTCCCGTATGGCCCAATAAGGCCCAATACGTATTCCCGTAACTCTCCGGTACTCCGAAAAATACCCGAATCACTCGGAACCTTTCCGAAGTCCGAATATAGTCGTCCAATATATCGATCTTTACGTCTCGACCATTTCGAGACTCCTCGTCATGTCCCCGATCTCATCCGGGACTCCGAACTCCTTCGGTACATCAACATACATAAACTCATAATAAAACTGTCATCGTAACTTTAAGCGTGCGGACCCTACGGGTTCGAGAACTATGTAGACATGACCGAAACACGTCTCCGGTCAATAACCAATAGCGGGACCTGGATGCCCATATTGGCTCCCACATATTCTACGAAGATCTTTATCGGTCAGACCGCATAACAACATACGTTGTTCCCTTTGTCATCAGTATGTTACTTGCCCGAGATTCGATCGTCGGTATCTCGATACCTAGTTCAATATCGTTACCGGCAAGTTTCTTTACTCGTTCCGTAACACATCATCCCGCAACTAACTTATTAGTCACAATGCTTGCAAGGCTTATAGTGATGTGCATTACCGAGTGGGCCCAAAGATACCTCTCCGACAATCGGAGTGACAAATCCTAATCTCGAAATACGCCAACCCAACAAGTACCTTTGGAGACACCTGTAGAGCACCTTTATAATCACCCATTTACGTTGTGACGTTTGGTAGCACACAAAGTGTTCCTCCGGTAAACGGGAGTTGCATAATCTCATAGTCATAGGAACATGTATAAGTCATGAAGAAAGCAATAGCAACATACTAAACGATCGGGTGCTAAGCTAACGGAATGGGTCAAGTCAATCACGTCATTCTCCTAATGAGGTGATATCGTTAATCAAATGATAACTCATGTCTATGGCTAGGAAACATAACCATCTTTGATTAACGAGCTAGTCAAGTAGAGGCATACTAGTGACACTCTGTTTGTCTATGTATTCACACATGTATTATGTTTCCGGTTAATACAATTCTAGCATGAATAATAAACATTTATCATGATATAAGGAAATAAATAATACTTTATTATTGCCTCTAGGGCATATTTCCTTCATGGAGGTGGTGGCTGAGCGGGAGATAGGGGAAGGCGGGCGGCGATGGAGTGGGAGATTGGGGGCGGCGCCGCATCGGTAGAAGAGGTAGGGTGCCCGTGGCATTTACTCGAGGAGATCGAGAGGAGCGGTGTTTCGTGGTGGTGGGTTTTTTTTGTGCGTGCGTGCGTGGGGTGGGGTGAGGGGAGGGAACGAAAAAAACCAACGAAAAAAACGAACGAAAGTGGCGGGACGAAAAAACTAGTGGAGGCTATTGTACCAACTGCTCCATTAGGAGTAGAGATTTTCTAACCTTTGGGAAAAAGCGCACCTTTTTTTGGCACGACATGAACAAACTATTACATTGTTGTTGTTTTTTGCACTACATGGACAAACTATTATAGCGTGGTGATCTTTTCTTTAAATATACTTCCTCCGTCCCAAAATAAGTGTCTTAACTTTGTACTAACTTTACTGCAAAGTTGTACCAAGCTTGAGACACTTATTTTGGGGAGGGAGTATATAATAATTTTGGAAAGATGGTTGAGAATTAGTTTTTTTAGGGGTTGAGGATTAGTTTATCCTTGTCCCTAAATGAACTATTTTATAACATGATGGACTTTTCTTAAAAAGTTTACATTTTCTTTTTTGTAAAATTGGTAGGGAGACAACTAACTCTCAGTCAATCTAGACATGGGCGCTCCTATTGATTTTCAGGGAACTGTGATTTTTTTTAACACAGTACAGACGCAAGCGCTTATACATACGTGCATACACTCACTCCTATGAACACACACATGCATACCCTACCCCTATGAGCACCTTTGAGAGACTGAGCCGTCATATCATCTTAAGATTTATTTTTGCTTAGCCTGGCACTTCTGCCTTCGTGGCAAAGTGGTGCTTGTGCATAAATAAATCCACATAAATAATATAATTTCAACTCACCTCCATGGTCAAATAATATAAATCCAACTCACCTCCATGAAAATGTAATGTGCATAAACAATGTTACTCAAACTCACCTCCATGATCAAATAGAATAAGATATTCGCCAGAGGGAAAATAGCGAATCCAATACACATAAGACTTTTTCTCAGGAAATTCCTAATGTAAATGATGAATTTGGGATGTCATGCCCCACAAGTTAGTTGCGCAAAGGAGGATCAAGGGCTTGTTAAGGAAGGCGGCTAGGGCCGCTGAAGCACGAAGGAACTGCCTAAGCATACTTTTGCGGATCCAAACTTATTTGTTCTTTCAAAGTCTTCTTCTTGCATATAAGAATGCAACTCTTGCAATTCCATGCCATTGTAGGATGAATTTCCTAAGGCCTTGAATTCGTTGGCAAGGTGATCAGGGTCCTCCAAATAGAGATTGTGTGGGTGTGAAGTGTACTGTCTTACTAGTTCCGATCATTTCTCTCATTCCCTTTTGTTTTCAGGTTGGTTCGTTTCCTCCTATCTACGCAATTCTTTGTCTTCATTCATGATCATCTTAGGCGAAAGGATAGGTATAAATTGTGCCTTCTGCCTCTGACACATCATATCGCCTATGCCGACCTCGTACTTTTGATCACTTCTTCCTTACAAATTGTATCTGTTATGAATTGTGTCTATTTAAGCAGGGAAGATCTAAATATGGCGCAGAAAGACCTAAATCGAAATGAATGGAAGATGCCTCTGCCTCGAACGGGTCAGCACCTCCGAAAGAAAGAGAGGGAGGACTTCATGCAGTGACTCCGCGATCGCCCTCTAAACGATCAAAATAAGGTAAAGCTCCATGAATCTCGAGATGATACTGATTAGCCTGAAATCCTCGACGGTGTTGGCATCTTTTTTTTCTTTGCCATCTCTCCTACATAACTTATTTTGGAAGATAAAGTGAGTGAATAGCGCTCAGTTATAGCTACAGTTTAGCATCAAGAGGGAGGTTTTGTAAAAGCAACAGGAAGAATTGCTCAGATATCCATGAGCGTATATAACTTGGGTCGTGTTGTAAATGCTCTTCCTGAATAGACTCTATTCTCCCATCGAGAGTTTCTTTGAAAGTCTTACCTAGAAGACTGGGGAAATAGCAGGATTGGAAAAGTTTGAAGAGACTAAGAAAGACAAATCCATTGTCAAAACCTGCAAAGTGAGCCTTACAAACATGAGTAAACATTTTGTTGTATGTGATAGCTTGTCTTTATCTCTTTCATATAATCCTTATTTCTACTTGTGTGTGTGTGCAATAAGTCAACAACTATGCATGGTTAGTTGTAGTTGGGAGGAGAACATAGTTCAGTTTTGTGTATGCCATCTTGGATTTATTTCCATTTGTTTCAATTTTCTGTTGTATTATCGATGGACAACAACAGGAAGAAGCAAATTTATGCAAATTTATTTATTATTACAACGTCTGTTGATGTTTCTCTCAAGGTATGTAATGATAGTTGCCCTTTTTTCATGGAGAACCTAGAAGAGAGATAGACATTTGCTTTAGGATTTTCTCTCGCGTATGAAGACACAATGACAAGGCCTGTGGATTGTGTGTCGTGATTTCAACGAGGTTCTTTCCCAGGACGAGCATTGTAGCCCTCGGGATCGATCAGAAGCGCAAATCAATGCATTTCGGGGATGTCTCATGGATTACGGGCGTTTGGATCTTGGTATCTCAGGGCCCAGGTACACTTGGCATAATTTGACAGGATCCAAAATGCTATGTGAAGGTCCATCTCGACAGAGTTGTTGCTAATAGCGCCTTTATTAACATGCATGATTTTGGTGTTGTTGAGAATGTGATCACCACATCCTCTGACCATTATGTTATTCTTCCGGCTTTCTAGTCGGACTGCTTATTTTAGCAACTCAAGACGGGCTGCTGAAAGGGGTTAACGGTCAGGCCAGTGCAGCGAGGATTTAAATATTAGGCTATGTGGCTCCGGTCTGCTGATTAGAAGGGGAATCTCGACAGGGTTGGGAATAGGGCAAAGAGGGTGAAATGTCCTTGCAAGCTACCAGCATAATTTGCATCGGGTTGGTGGTGCTTTAAAGGTCTAGAGTCGAGATTTTCTTGGATTGGTTCACCGACAAATTTCCAAACTTGAGCATCTTGGTTGTTCACGATTGGATGCTTCGCTTGCATGGAAGGGCCATCGAATCTCAATTGTGTGAGCTCTTTCAGGAGAAATTATGGCGTGTCATCGGTCTAGGGTGGATTGGTTCCGTGAACGAAACGACTTCTTCCATGCCCGTGTAACATCACCTAAACATGCCAATAGGATTCCTTCATTGGCCCTGTTTGATTTCATGACTTAGAGTTAGTTTGGGTTAGTTTGGACTCAACTAACCTAAAAATATCCAAACGGGAGGGTTAGTTTGGGTTAGATGCATCTAACCCATCCAAAAAAATCTAACCCACCCAAGAGTGCTTATTTGGGTTAGTTTTTCTTGGGATCACTAAAAAAAACACACTTTTCTCTCGCTCTCCTTGCAGCAGATCCCTCCCCACTTCCTCGAAGCTTCTCGGCCTCTCCCTCCCTCCCTCTCGCACCGCCCGTGAAGGCGCCTCGCCGTATCCGTGCTCCCGTCCGCCGCCGGTAAGCAGCCCCGCCCTATCCTCCCGTTCCAACCCCCTCGTCTCCCCGCGGCCTGTCCGCCCGCCGGTAAGCAGTCGCGACTCCTTGCGCGGCCCGTCCCCATCAGCCTCGGCCAGCGCGACTCCTTGCGCAGGGACGGCAGGTTCGGTCGGCGGGCTGCGCGAAAGGCCAGTGCGACTCCTTGCCAGGCGCGTCCCCGTCTGCCTTGGCCAGGTTTCACTCCGCCAAATCCGGCAGAAAATAGGGTCCAAAGTAGCCAAATGATTGAGAAAGAGCCTTTATTGTCAATCTAACCCTGTCATCCAAACACCTCTTTGGTTAGAGCTAGTTTTGGGTTGGTTCAGGGTTAGAATTTAACTCCAACATCTAACTGAGTTAGAGTATCCAAACAGGGCCATTGATTCACGATAATGGCTCTGTTTGAGACTGTCAAGGTGAGACCAAAGGACTCGTGCATAATTTTTATGAGAATCTAATTCACTTTTGAACCTTGTGATGGTGTTGATGTTGTCCTTGATGTTATTTCTCACAAGATTTATGATTAGATGAATAATGATCTTTATAAATCATACACCAATGAGGAGATCAAGGGTGCATTTTTTCATATGGCCCCCGCCAAAGCTCTTACACTAGATGGTTTTCCAACTCTCTTTTATCACGCCCATCAGGATTTTTTGGTAGAGGAAATTTGTCAGCCTAGCAAGAGTTTCATGAAGGGAAACCTATTTTGGATGGCTTATGTCCGGTCGATTCCGTCGTTGTTACCGCACCATAGCCGTCCGCACCCCCCCGTAGATGCACCCCTCCGTCGTCTCACAACCCTAGCTGCACCCGCCGCTGTCGCCGCAACCCATAGTCGCACGCTAACACCAAAACACGCGAAGGGCAAGTCCGACTTCAAAGGGGTCCGGTTGCGGCTCTCTGACCGCTTCGGCGTCGAGTTCCAATGTGACGACCAATGACAGTGGCTCGACAATTTCGAATCGGCGACGATCGCCACTCGCACCCACGACAACACCGTTTGGAGGCTCAGTTGGCCGCATTCGGAACTCAACTTCCCAGAGATCGAAACCCCAGTAGGATGCAGAGTTCATCAGTCCACCTGTGGTCACTGAGTCCCGCCTGGTGAAGAGGGGCACCCCCATTGTCTTCGATGAGCGGACACCCAAAAAAAGAACGAGGCGGCGATGGTGAGGTTCGCAAGGGAACACCCGCACCTCATGTGGGTGGAGGCGGAGTTCTTCTAAAAGAGGGAGAACGAGCACAAGGCGGAGCGGAAGACGGAGGACGAGGTTGGCCCCTCCAGTGTAATCAACGTCGACTTCGACCACGAGGTTCAGCCCGCCGGCGAGAGTGACAAGTCCGACGACATTACTAGGACAACCTTTAGTCTAAGTTTGCATGTTTGTAGTTTAAGTTTGAATGTATGTACTCGAAATATGTTTGGAAGTTTGGATCGAAGTATGGAATATGATCGAAGTAGTTTGAATGCTTTTATTTACGTTTTTGCTGTTTTGGATGCCCTATTTTAAGGCAACTATCGGAGAAACTCGCTTTTTTGTGTCTTAAAAACACATTTTTGTGCCCTAAATTTTACTCCAAAGGTTTTTGGTGCCCAGGTAGCTATTGGGGATGACTGATTACGTGAATTGATGGATGTGTGCGTATACAATCAGTCATTGGCCCTACTTCTTACCCTGGGCCAAGTGGCCACCATGTTTTTATTTTGAGTCACGGCTAACCAGCTGTTGTGTACATATGAGGGCCTACCCCCTCCCCCCAGAATTTAGGGGCCCGAGCCGGCCGCCCCTCCAGCCTCCCCTCAGGGCCGGCCCTGGCAGAGACCATGATGGCTTTTGCGTTGTGGCATGCACCGAGCCAATCCTTACGGCGTTTGAGCCTGAAATGGTTGAAGCAATGGTCTCGAGACGTGTTGTTCAGTTGGCACGAGATGAGCAGGTCTCTCATGCTATCTTTGCCTCCGATTGTTTATTTGTGGTGTAGACTGTAGAGGCTAAAAACTCCAGTAGCTGATCGCTCGCCCGTTGGCTTGCTTGTTGCTGATATCAAGTCTGTTTCTGATGGCTTCGCCTCGGTGATATTCAAACATGTTTGTCGGCATTTAAATGTAGAAACACATTTGTTAGCTAAATCGTATGCACTCTATTAATCCTAGTATTTTCCATTATTTTTCATATTGTATCCAGGAACTTTGTGCAATGTTGTTGATAATCAAAAAAGCTGGCATTCTCTCTATAAAAACACCTAGGTACCAGCCGGTTTGTGCAAATTGTTGGGTGCAACAGGCCGAAACAGAGGCATCAAAGGTGTAGTGATTTCTGATTTTCAAAAAGAAAAAGGTGTAGTGATTTCTTTTTATGCTGCAATGCACATTAATAGCAGAAGTAAATGAACAAAATACGAGTAAGAGAGAGTTAGAGCGATAGTATTTTATTTAGAATCAAGAGCAATAATACTATGGAGGTGCTGGCACAATCGAAATGAGGTTGTTCATGGCAAGATTCCACCTCCGATGGATGTCTCAAAGCAATTCTTGTGCAGCTACCTTGACTCGCTACTTGCGATTGCTCAGAACACAGAGTGTGATCCTTTGAAGGGAAAAGTTGTAATAACTTATGCTAGTACCAAAACACCACATGAAATAATAGGTCAGGACCCACCTGTTAGGTGGGTTCCTCCACCGACGGGTTGGGTCAAGCTCAATACAGATGGATCATGGACAGAGGAAGGTGGAGCAGGAGCAGGCATGGTTTTGCGTGATTGTCTTGGAAAAAATTATTTTCTCTTCTTGCAGGGTGCTCTTCTCCTGCCGAGATGCACTTGAGGCCGAACTATGTGCTTGCATGGAGGGTATTTCTCTTGCTATCCAGCGATCGGAGCTGCCGATTTGTGTGGAAATGGATTCTGTAGTGGCGGTGAATATGGTTAAGGATAGAGACACGGGCAGGTCTATATTTGCCTCCTTGGTGAATGAGATTAAACACTTGATGTCCCTTCGTACAACTAGTGTATTTCATATCAATTGTAACCAAAATGTGGTTAGCGATTATTTAGCTAATTTTGCAAGAACTGAAGGTAGAACAGTAGTTTGGTTGGGCTCTGGTCCCCAACAGGTTGTGGACTTGTGTAAACTGAATTGTAATTCCCTGGATCTTTGATTAATACAAGTCTTTCTCGCGAAAAAAAATAGTCTTTTTTTTAGCAGCTCAAGACCAATAGTGAACGACCAGAACACTGGGAAAAAGCTGCTACGGCTCTTAAGGCCCACACGCCTATCTCTCGTCATTCAGCCCATACAGGAGCCAAGTCAAGCCCAACGAGACGTAGTACCTCCCGTACCGTGACTCTCCCTTCACGGCTTCACGGCTGCCGCTGCTGCTGCGCTTCGGTTTTTAGTCCCACCTCGCTCAGCGGAGAGCAACGAGCGGGAGAGCTGGCTATAAGAGGAGGGCGAAGTGCAGCGTTGTTCCATACTTACCTGGACGGGGTCGACGGGCGATCAAGAAGGCCCGTGGCCTGGGTCAATGGCTCACATTGCACTTGGTGGGTGCGTTGGCCCACCATCTCCCCAAGTGGGAGAGTGGACGTCATAATTTGTGCTAGAGGGGGTACGCGTTCGCGCGGCCCCTGCCAATTCTTTGAAATTAAATCTTGGTCCTTTTGTGGTAGAGGGTAGACGAGTACGCGCGGCCCCTGCCAATCTTTGAAATTAAATCTTAGTCCTGTTTCGCTGGCTTACGAAGTCAGTTTTACAATCCAGTCCTTGTTCTGGTTCATCTGTTGCACACATCGACGGGGAGCCAGCAACGTGTTCTCCGAACAGAGAAAAAGAAGATTTCATAGGCTGGAGGGTTCTGATCCAAGTTTCCCTGAGCAACATGAACGGCGTATAACATCTGAAACTTGGGCTGTCCGGTCGTATATTCTGGTGTTCTTCGCCTCCCGCTTACAACTAAGTAAAAATTGGCGACAAATTCACTTCTGCACTACTCTACTAGATATAGTAGGGATGAATAAAGTCACTGCAGTCTTGAGCTTATTATAACCTGTCAGTTCAGACTTCAGACAGAGACAAGCACCCCGAGTCCAGCTTTAGCCTGAAACAAAGTGAAATACCAACAACTTCACAATCATATGTGTCACCAACCAAGTTTGCCGGCTACCAGTTCTCTGTGGTGAGCTGAAAAAACAACACTCCGCAAAACTCATGTGCATCTGGAGCTGGCAGCTGCCGTATATTCTGGTCCTGTTCACCTTAATATTACAATCAAGTAAGATTTGGCCAGAACTGAACTTCTAAACATGTAGGTAGAGATTGAAGTCGCCGTCAGTTCAAGTAGAGACAAGCACCCCCACACAGTTTAGCATTTTGACCAGTGTAAATGTAAATTCAACAACTTAAATCTGCCACGGAAGGAAAGATAATACGGCTAGCTCGTGGATAAGGTGAGTGCTACGCGGCCGAAAGGTGAGGGGGAGTGCTATAGGGTGCGTGGTGCATGAGGCAGGAGAGCTCTTTTCCTCCTCCACACAGACCAACCCAACAACAACCACCATGGCCATGGCCTCCGGCTCCAGGGTTGTTGCTCCGTCACTCCTCGCCTTCGGCGGCGGCGCCACCACCTTCGCTACCCCGCTTGCAGCATCCAAGAGAGGCGCCCGCCTCGTAAGCAAGCGCTCCAGAATCTCCGCGCAGCTCGGTACCCACGATTCCTCCTCAACTTCTCTTATGTTGCATTTTGTTTTGAGTCCATAAGCTACGCGTGTATGCAGGTGGTGGTGGTGGTGGTGGAGATGGAGAGACCAAGCCTGACGGCAAGAAGTTCATCACCAGAGAACAGGAACCAGAACAGTAAGCAAGCGTGCATGTGCATCCATCAGCTCTCATCATCATATCATGAGTTCATGTATGTGTGTGGTCTGTGGTCAATTGCCAAATGGTGTGGATAAAATGGATGATGATGATGATGTAGGTACTGGCAGACTGCTGGGGAGAGGAAGGGGGAGAACCCCATGATGACGCCGCTGCCCTACATCGTCATCTTCGGCTTCTCCACCCCCTTCATCATCCTCGCCATCGCCTTCGCCAATGGATGGATCAAGGCGCCCCTCATCCGCTGAGCTCCGGTCGAGCTCTCCTCCTTCCCCTTCCGGCGAGAGAGACGATGACCTGCTTCCATTCTATAGAGATTACTGTAAAGCTGTATGTATGTAATTCATTTCTTCAGAGATCTTTATATAGTGGAGTCACCGGTTGCTCTACATACATTCATGACTGCATCTGGTGCTGCATATAGAGTGAAAAGCCCTGCATTTGTTGAGCTTGTGAACACTTTCCACAGTTCAAGATCGATCGATCAAGAATTTGGGGAAAAAGATATAATGACAACGGTACCAGCAGCTACAGATTTCAACCAAGGAGGCAAGAATCTACACATAACCACATACAATACCACATGCCACCGCTACAGATTCATCTCAAGTCAGACATACATTCTAGCAAGATTCATGAGAGTCTGCATACCATAGAATACCGTTGGCTATTCCTTCTCATAAACTTGCAGATAACAAAGACATGTTTTTGGGGCATAGCCAGTAGCCCACAGCAGTATACAGTTAAAGATTTTGCGCAAAAGGACACATCATATGGCAGCCACCTAGCTAGCGCGGTTTCCTATCAAACTCCGACTCGCGACAGTGTGGGTCAAGCCAGTCGCGACGAGAACTCTTCGCCATGCCCCTACCATCTGTTGTCACAGCCCCCATGAGCTCTCTTAGGCTTTCCACCTTGTTCTCCTGAGCATTGCCACTGGATTTCCTATCTGCTTCCTTCAGCTTGTTTCTGACACTCTGCTTACGGCCAACTGTGTTAAGTTGTTGCTGCTTTGCTCCTGATGGTGGCGCCCCATGAGGTCCCAGGTATATCTTCTCCTCTTTAGCCTGTTCATTCAAATACGAATTTACATCTCAATGAACTAATTCAAACCACTGCGCTATCCAAGTAGTTGTTCAAGTTGCATGAACTGAAAGTCAAGTCTCATGATGGACATTGCGGCGAAAAGATCTGGAACTCGCCTGCTGAGGTTCAGGATCCCTTGCTTTGGGGACACTGTGTGTAGTAACATCATCATCATCATCTTGAATAGTCACATCAGGAATAACAAATCCATCCGCATCTGTAATTGTAGCATCAACATTGTAAGAGCTCAGATAAACCTCATGTTTTGAATAGAACAGTTGGCACATGTACAACAGCATCCCTACATCAGTACCACCTTCCACAAAAAACTCTGGTATTCAAGTAATGAGCCACAACTACTATTCAATAAATAGAACTCCCTGATATCAAGTTTCATGAGATATATGGTGCAAGCAAGTCACTAGCATAACAGCCAGCAGAAGGAAGTTAGTAGCACATAACTCTCTTGATGATTATCATTAATGAACATCTTAAAAGCACGTCAAACTTTCATATCAACGGTTTAAGAAACAATAAACATTCTTAAGTAAAAATACCCACAAAGAGATGGAACCTGGTTTAGGTATCTCTGTGACCACATCCTGATTAGATAGCTATGATGGGCATGAACAACTTGTGATTATCACTAGAATATATTAATAACATTCCTATTTCCATACCATGAGGACTGTCTGCATTGCCTCCTGTCATAGAGGAAAGGGCTCGTATTTAAGCATGATCATCAAGAGAAACAGATCGCACCCTTCAGTTGGCATCACTCATATGATTATATTATCAGAAAAGAGTTATGAAGGTGAATCAAGAGGGATTCCTCATAATGCATCAAGATATATCAAGACCAATGGCTCAATGCTAGTAAACTTGGTCCTGGGTTGGTACTTATGCGCAACAAATGCAGGCATATACTTTATAAATCTATTATATATCAAAACATGCATGAAGTTTACACATTGTTTTCTTCAAACCAGCAGATATTTTTTACATCTTGTAACCTTAAGTGAGCAAAATATCGCCCAAAGCAATACGCTTTCCGATTCCACCTCAAATATCTTCAAATTGCTCCAGCACTGCTAGTTTCAACCAGTTTGTGCATATTGTTCCATAAAGATAGGCGTACGTATAACTTCAACATACCAGGTCTGTTCAAACCTAGTAACGATTATGTTCCAGGTAATGCATACTTAATACAACTGTTGTGACTCGTCAAAAAGGGCCTGTTTGCTGCTCCCAGGAAATTGATATATGTCCCAGGCAAACTCCTCTATTTAATTGTGTTGATATATTTTGTTCAATCTTTTTTACATGTTGTTTTTTTCAAACTAGCAGATGTTTTAAAATTTTACAATAACCTAAGCAGTAGGCAAAAATATCACCCAAAGCAATAGTAGGCAACCAGTTTGTGGTATATTAATAGCATTCCTATTTCCATTAAATGAAGATTTTCTACATTTTTTTCCGAACCTTGTGCAGATTGTCTACATTGCCTCCTGTCATAGAGGAAAGGGCTCATATTTAAGCATGAATCATCACGAGAAACAAATCGTACACTTCAGGGCGTCACTCATATTATTACATTATCAGAGAGAGTTGTGAAGGTGAATCAGTGGAGTGACTCCTCATAACATACCAAGATATCAAGACTGATGGCTCAATGCTAGTAAACTTGGTATTGGGTTGGCACTTACGTGCGACAAATGGAGACATATATTTTACACGTTGTTTCCTTCAAACTAGCAGATGTTTTTACATTCTATGGCCTAAGCAGTAAGCAAAACATCGCCCAAGGCAATATGATTTCGATTCCACCTCAAATTTCTCAAAATTGTTCCAACACAGCTAGTTTCAACCAGTCCGCGGGCATTGTGCCATAATAAAGGATAGGCGTATAACTTCAACACACCAGGTCTGTTCAAACCGAGTATGATTATCTCCCAGGTAATGCATACTTTTCTTGAATTAATACAACTGCTCAAAAAGGGCATGCTTGCTACAGTAATTGATCCATGTCCCAGGCAACTCCCCGATAATACGATGGGTACGAGCAAGAGAATAACAGCCAAAGAAAGCATCACGCATCTAGATCGAACTCCTCTTCAAGACAATCACGGCAGAAGAACATGAGTAGGATATGCTGGGGGCTTTAGCAAGCTAGAGGCGCAGCAAGAAACAAGGGCGCGGAGCAGAGGCGGGTGGTAGTTAGTTACCCCACTCGTCGTTGGAGGCAGAGGCATCCAGGGGCAGCGGGATGTTTCCGCCGGCGAAGGTTTGGTATTGGGTTGGTATTTATGTCCAGGGGCAGCGGGAACGCTTCCACCCGTCCGGTGGCTCAATACTAGTAAACTTGGTACTGGGTTGGTATTTGTGTGCGAAAATGCAGTCATATACTTTGTTCAGTCTATTTAACATCAAAACAGGGATGAAGTTCACACGTTGTTTTCTTCAAACTAGCAGATGTTTTCACATTTCATAACCTACAAGCAGTAAGCAATTCCACCTGAAATATCTCAAAATTGTTCCAACACAACTAGTTTCAACCATTTTAGTTGATACTGTCCCATAAAGATAGCCATATAACTTTAACCCACCAGGTCTGCTCAAACCTAGTATGATTATTTCCCAGGTATAATGCATACTTTTCTCGAATTAACACGACTGCTGCGACTCGTCAAGAAGGGCATGCTTGCTACAGTAACTGATCTATGTCCCAGGCGATTCCCCGATAATACACGGATGGGTACGAGCAAGAGAAAACGAGTCAAAGAAAGCATCACGCGTCTAGATCGAACTTCTCCTCAACACAATCACGACAGAAGAACAAGAGTACGATACAGTGGGGTACTTCAGCCAGCTAAAGGCGCAGTAAGAAACAAGGGCGCGGGGGAGAGGTGGGTGGTAGTTGGTTAGTTACCCCACTCGTCGTCGGAGGCGGAGGCAGAGGCGTCGAGGGGCGGCGGGGACGCTTCCGGCGGCGAAGGGGCGGGGGCGGGGGCGGCCGCCATGGAAACCGGAGCGGCGAGGAGGATCCCCCTCCCCCTCCTCCAAGGATACCTACCTCTCGGTTTTGGAATTGGATTCCGATTCCAGTGCTCCTTGTCGCCGCCCGTCTGGCATGATTAATAACGCACACCGACCCTAGTACTGGGCCAGCCCATTTTGCGGTGTCTTGCTGGCATGCCGGTTTTCGTCTGGCTTTCGTGTTCTGCTCTCCCATTTTGCTTTTTCTTTCTCTTTTCATTTTATTATTTTCCTGTTCTAGGGTTTCCTCTTTTTGGGGAAAAAACAAGCGAATGCTTTTTTCAAGTGCACGTGAACATAAACATCAAGTCGTTTGACGGCACAATTAGAATTGCATTTTTACATTTTTATTCTAAAAAGCATAACAATTTTAAACCATGAACATTTTTAAAATATATGACCATTTTATTAAAAAAGGAGCATTTTCTAGGCACGTGATTTTTGAAAATATACGATCATTTTTAACACAAAGATGAACATTTGCTCCAAGTATATGGATTTTTTTAATGTTGTAATACATATATGAATAAATGAATAAATTTTTATGAATAAAAAATCTCAGTGGATTACTTTTATTATTTGAATATATGACAATTCATTTTCCCTTAGTACTTATATTTTTAATAAAAAAATTCCTTGCAACAAAATAAAATAAAATTAACATGATGATATTAGGCCAACCCATTTAGGGCATCCATATGCATTGTATGGTCAATTTCATGCATAACGCGTAGAGTAGGAGAAAACCGTCTCTCTCTTTTGAGGATCAATTCCCTTTTTCTGGATTTTCAAAAAAAATTGGAAAAATATCTGAACAAATCACCAATACCTGCACAAACAGTCAAACAACTTGCACACAACGCGATAAAGGGGTTGTCAATCCCTTCGCGGTCACTTGCAAAAGTGAGATCTAATAGAGATAGATAAAACTAAACAAACGATAAAATATTTTTGGGTTTTTTGGTTTATAGATCGAAAAGTAAAAGATTGCAAAATAGTAGATCGGAAACTTATATGATGGAAAATAGACCCGGGGGCCATAGGTTTCACTAGAGGCTTCTCTCAAGATAGCAAATAATACGGTGGGTGAACAAATTACTGTCGAGCAATTGATAGAAAAGTGCAAAGTTATGACGATATCCAACGCATGATTATGAAATATAGGCATCGCGTCAGTGTCAAGTAGACCGACTCCTTCCTGCATCTACTACTATTACTCCACACATGACCGACTCCTGCCTGCATCTAGAGTATTAAGTTCATGAAGAACAGAGTAACGCATTAAGTAAGATGACATGATGTAGAGGAATAAACTCAAGCAATATGATGTAAACCCCATCTTTTTATCCTCGATGACAACAATACAATACGTGCCTTGCTGCCCCTGCTGTCACTGGGAAAGGACACCGCAAGATTGAACCCAAAGCTAAGCACTTCTCCCATTGCAAGAAAAATCAATCTAGTTGGCCAAACCAAACCGATAGTTCGAAGAGAATTACAAAGATATCAAATCATGCATAAAAGAATTCAGAGAAGATTCAAATAATATTCATAGATAAGCTCATCATAAATCCATAATTCATCGGATCTCGACAAACACACCGCAAAAGAAGATTACATCGGATAGATCTCCAAGAACATCGAGGAGAACATGGTATTGAGAATCAAAGAGAAAGAAGAAGCCATCTAGCTACTAGCTATGGACCCGTAGGTCTGAGGTAAACTACTCACGCTTCATCGGAAGGGCAATAGAGTTGATGTAGAAGCCCTCCGTGATCGAATCCCCCTCCGACAGGATGCCAGAAAAGGCCCAAGATGGGATCTCACAGGAACAGAAGGTTGCGGCGGTGTAAAAGTGTTTTTGTGGATGCCTCTGGTGGTTTGGAAATATATGTGAATATATAGGAGGCAGAACCAGGTTAGCGGAGTCATGAGGGGCCCACAAGGCAGGGGCGCGCCCTCCCCCCTTGTCGCCGCCTCGTGGCTCTTCTGACTTGAACTCCAAGTCTCCGGGGTGTCTTCTGGTCCAAGAAAAATCATCGCAAAAGTTTTATTTCGTTTGGACTCCGTTTGGTATTCCTTTTCTGCGAAACTCAAAAACAAGGAAAAAATAGAAACTGGCACTTGGCTCTAGGTTAATAGGTTAGTCCCAAAAATATTGTAAAATAGCATATTAATGCATATAAAACATCCAAAACAGATAATATAATAGCATGGAAACATAAAAAATTATAGATACGTTGGAGACGTATCAAGCATTCCCAAGCTTAATTCTTGCTCGTACTCGAGTAGGTAAATGATAAAAACAGAATTTTTGATGTGGAATGCTACCTATTTATCCATGTAATTTTCTTTATTGTGGCATGAATGTTCAGATCCATAAGATTCAATACAAAAGTTTAATATTGACATAAAAACAATAATACTACAAGCATACTAACAAGGCAATTATGTCTTCTCAAAATAACATAGCCAAAGAAAGCTTATCCCTACAAAATCATATAGTCTGACTATGCTCCACCTTCATCACATAAAATATTCAAATCATGCACAACCCCGATGGCAAGCCAAGCAATTGTTTCAAACTTTTGGTGTTCTGAAACTTTTTCAACTTTCACGCAATACATGAGCGTGAGCCATGGACATAGCACTATAGGTGGAATAGAATATGGTGGTTGTGGAGAAGACAAAAAGAAGGAGATAGTCTCACATCAACTAGGCGTATCAACGGGCTATGGAGATGCCCATCAATAGATATCAATGTGAGTGAGTAGGGATTGCCATGCAACGGATGCACTATAGGTATAAGTTTATGAAAGCTCAAATAGAAATTAAGTGGGTGTGCATCCAACTCGCTTGCTCACGAAGACCTAGGGCAATTTGAGGAAGCCCATCATTGGAATATGCAAGTCAAGTTCTATAATGAGAAATTCCCACTAGTATATGAAAGTGACAACATAGGAGACTCTCTATCATGAAGATCATGGTGCTACTTTGAAGCACAAGTGTGGTAAAAGGATAGTAACATTGCCCCTTCTCTCTTTTCTCTCATTTTTTTGGGCTCTTTGGCCTATTTTTTCCTCTCTTTTTTCGTCCAGAGTCTCATCCCGATTTGTGGGGGAATCATAATCTCCATCATCCTTTCCTCACATGGGACAATGCATTAATAATGAAGATCATCGCACTTTTATTTACTTACAACTCAAGAATTACAACTCGATAATTAGAACAAATCATGACTCTATATGAATGCCTCCGGCGGTGTACCGGGATGTGCAATGACTCAAGAGTGACATGTATGAAAGAATTATGAAAGGTGGCTTTTCCACAAATACGATGTCAACTACATGATCATGCAAAGCAATATGACAATGATGGAACGTGTCATAATAAACGGAACGGTGGAAAGTTGCATGGCAATATATCTCGGAATGGCTATGGAAATGCCATAATAGGTAGGTATGGTGGCTGTTTTGAGGAAGTTATATGGTGGGTGTATGTTACCGGCGAAAGTTGCGCGGTACTAGAGAGGATAGCAATGGTGGAAGGGTGAGAGTGCGTATAATCCATGGACTCAACATTAGTCATAAAGAACTCACATACTTATTGCAAAAATCTATTAGTTATCGAAACGAAGTACTACGCGCATGCTCCTGGGGGGATAGATTGGTAAGAAAAGACCATCACTCGTCCCCGACCGCCACTCATAAGGAAGACAATCAATAAATAAATCATGCTCCGACTTCATCGCATAACGGTTCACCATACGTGCATGCTACGGGAATCACAAACTTTAACACAACTATTTCTAAAACCCACAATTACTCTAATATCACCATCTTTATATCTTAGAACAATCATAATGAATCAAACTTCTCATAGTATTCAATGCACTTTATATGAAAGTTTTTATTATATCCCTCTTGGATGTCTATCATACTAGGACTAAATTTATAACCAAAGCAAATTACCATGCTGTTTAGAGAATCTCAAAATAATATAAGTGAATTATGAGAGTTCAACAATTTCTATAAAATAAAGCCACCATCATGCTCTAAAAAGATATAAGTGAAGCACTAGAGCAAAATTGCCTAGCTCAAAAGATATAAGTGAAGCACATAGAGTATTCTAATAAATCACGATTCATGCGTGTCCCTCTCAAAAGGTGTGTACAGCAAGGATGATTGTGGCAAACTAAAAAGCAAAGACTCATATCATACAAGACGCTCCAAGCAAAACACATATCATGTGGTGAATAAAAATATAGTCTTAAGTAAAGTTACTGATAGACGAAGGCGAAAGAGGGGATGCATTCCGGGGCATACCCAAGCTTAGGATCTTGGTTGTCCTTGAATATTACCTTGGGGTGCCTTGGGCATCCCCAAGCTTAGGCTCTTGCCACTCCTTATTACATAGTCCATCAAATCCTTACCCAAAACTTGAAAACTTCACAACACAAAACTCAACAGAAAATCTCATAAGCTCCGTTAGTATAAGAAAATAAATCACCACTTTTGATACTGTTGTGAACTCATTCTTTATTTATATTGGTGTAATATCTACTGTATTCCAACTTTTCCATAGTTCATACCCCCCGATCCTACCCATAGATTCATCAAAATAAGCAAACAACACATAGAAAACAGAATCTGTCAAAAACAGAACAATCTGTAGTAATCTGTAACTCTCGAATACTTATGTGACACCAAAAATTGTGAAAATTTAGGAAAACCTGGGCAATTTGTGTACAAATCTTGTGCAAAAAGAATCAGATCAAAATCACGCTTCTATAAAAAATTAAAATTATTTTCCTGGGCACAAAAGTTTCTGTTTTTCAGCAAGATCAAAACAACTATCACCGTAAGCCATCCCAAAGGTCTTACTTGGCACAAACACTAATTAAAACACCAAAACACATCTAACCAGAGGCTAGATGAATAATTTATTGAAAAACAGAAACAAAAAGCGAAGAACAAAAATAAAATTAGGTTGCCTCCCAACAAGTGCGCTATTGTTTAACGCCCTTAGCTAGGCATAAAAACACAAATAGATCTAGGTATTGTCATCTTTGGTATGCAATCCATAAGTAGCTCTCATAATAGATTCATATGGCAACTTAATTTTCTTTCTAGAAAAGTGTTCCATGCCCTTCCTTAACGGAAATTGAAATCTAATGTTTCCTTCTTTCATATCAATAATTGCACCAATCGTTCTAAGGAAAGGTCTACCAAGAATAATAGGACATGTAGGATTGCAATCTATATCAAGACCAATGAAATCTACTGGCACATAATTCCTATTTGCAACAATAAGAACATCATTAATCCTTCCCATAGGTTTCTTAATAATGGAATCCGCGAGATGCAAATTTAAAGAACAATCATCAAATTCACGGAAACCTAACACATCACATAAAGTTTTTGGAATCGTGGAAACGCTAGCACCCAAATAACACAAAGCATGGCACTCATGATCTTTAATCTTAATCTTAATAGTAGGTTCCCACTCATCATAAAGTTTTCTAGGGATAGAAACTTCCAATTCAAGCTTTTCTTCAAAAGATTGCATCATAGCATCAACGATATGTTTAGTAAAAGCTTTGTTCTGATTATAAGCATGAGGAGAATTCAACATGGATTGAAACAAGGAAATACAATCTATTAAAGAACAATTATCATAATTAAATTCCTTGAAATCCAAAAGATTGGGTTCATCGCTACTTAAAGTTTTGACCTCTACAATCCCACTTTTATCAATTTTTGCATCAAGATATAAAAACTCCAAATCATTGAGACGCCTTTTAACTAAGTTGACTCATCTCTAGTCCCATCTTTATCAAGATTTATATTGGAAAACAAATATTCAATAGGAGTCACATCAATCACTTTAAGATCTTCATCATTATTTTCATAAAAACTAGAAGAACACGCTTTTACAAACCAATCTCGTTTAGCACACATCTTAGTGGTTCTTTCTTTGCACTCATAAATGGATATTATCATACCCTTTAGAGATTCATTGATATCATGCTTGGGTGGAATAGATCTAATTTTCAAAGAAGCAACATCAAGAGAAATTCTATCCATGTTCCTAGCCAAATCATCAATCTTAAGCAATTTTTCTTCAACCAAAGCATTAAAATTCTATTGCAAACTCATAAATTCTTTAACACTATTCTCAAAATAAGAGGGCATCTTATTATAATTTCCATAAGAATTGTTGTAGGAATTACCATAATTATTAGAGGAATTACTAGGAAACGGCCTAGGACTAAAATTACCTCTATACGCGTTATTACCAAAATTGTTCCTACCAACAAAATTCACATCCATAGATTCATTATTATTTTCAATCAAAGTAGACAAAGGCATATCATTAGGACCAATAGAAGCACTCTTGCTAGCAAATAATTTCATAAGTTCATCCATCTTTCCTTTCAAAACATTAATCTCTTCCATCGCATGCACTTTTTTACTAGTGGAAGATCTTTCGGTATGCCATTGAGAATAATTAACCATAATATTTTCTAGGAGTTTAGTAGCTTATCCTAGAGTAATTTCCATAAAAGTACCGCCCGCGGCCGAATCTAAAAGATTTCTAGAAGCAAAATTAAATCTGGCATAAATTTTTTGTATAATCATCCACAAATTCAAACCATCAGTAGGGCAATTTCGTATCATCAATTTCATCCTCTCCCAGTATTGTGCAACATGTCCATGATCAAGTTGCTTAAAATTCATAATATCGTTCCTAAGGGAGATGATCTTAGCGGGAGGAAAATACTTGGAAATAAAAGCATCTTTACACTTATTCCATGAATCAATACTATTTCTAGGCAAAGATGAAAACCAAGTTTTAGCACGATCTCAAAGTGAGAACGGAAATAGCTTCAATTTAACAATATCATTATCCACATCTTTTTTCTTTTGCATATCACACAACTCAACGAAATTATTCAGATGGGATGCGACATCTTCACTAGGAAGGCCGAAAAATTGATCTTTCATAACAAGATTCAACAAAGCGGCATTAATTTCATAAGATTCCGCACTAGTGGCGGGAGCAATCGGAGTACTAATAAAATCATTGTTATTAGTATTGGAAAAGTCACACAATTTGGTATTCTCTTGAGCCATCGTGACAAAGCAAGCAATCTAACACACGAGCACACAAAAAGCAAACGAGAAGACGAACGGAAGAGGGGCGAATAAAAAGGCAAATCTTTTCAAAAATTGTTTTAGAAGTGGGGGAGAGAAAAACGAGAGGCAAATGGCGAATAATGTAATCCAAGATATGAGAGTTTTATGATGGGTACTTGGTATGTCTTGACTTGGAGTAGATCTCCCCGGTAACGGAGCCAGGAATTCTTCCTACTACGTCTTGAGCTTGCGTTGGTTTTTCCCTTGAAGAGGAAAGGGTGATGCAACAAAGTAGAGATAAGTATTTCCCTCAGTTAGAGAACCAAGGTATCAATCCAGTAGGAGACAATGCACAAATCACCAATAACTGCACAAACAATCAAACAACACGCCCCCAACGTGATAAAGGGGTTGTCAATCCCTTCACAGTCACTTGCAAAAGTGAGATCTGATAGAGATAGATAAAACTAAACAAACAATAAAATATTTTTGGGTTTCTTGGTTTATAGATCGGAAAGTAAAAGATTGCAGAATAGTAGATCGAAAACTTATATGATGGAAAATGGACCCGGGGGCCATAGGTTTCACTAGAGGCTTCTCTCAAGATAGCAAATAATATGGTGGGTGAACAAATTACTGTCGAGCAATTGATAGAAAAGCGCAAAGTTATGACGATATCCAAGGCAATGATTATGAAATATAGGCATCACATCCGTGTCAAGTAGACCGATTCCTACCTACATCTACTACTATTACTCCACACATCGACCGACTCCTGCCTGCATCTAGAGTATTAAGTTCATGAATAACAGAGTAACACATTAAGTAAGATAACATGATGTAGAGGAATAAACTCAAGCAATATGACGTAAACCCCATCTTTTTATCCTCGATGGCAACAATACAATACGTGTCTTGCGGCCCCTACTGTCACTGGGAAAGTGATACGTCTCCAACGTATCCATAATTTATGAAGTATTCATGTTGTTATATTATCTTTCTTGGATGTTTTACAATCATTTTATAGAAACTTTATATCATTTTTGGGACTAACCTATTGACATAGTGCCAGTGCCAGTTACTGTTTTTTGCTTGTTTTTTTTACATCGCAGAAAATCAATATCAAACGGAGTCCAAATGCAGCAGAACTTTTTGGAGATTTTTTTTGGACCAGAAGACATCCAGTGAGCCAGAGAAGTACCAGAGGGGTGCCCCGAGGGGGCACAACCCACCTGGGCGCGCCTGGGGGCCCAGGCGCACCCTGGTGGGTTGTGCCCACCTCGGTGGCCTCCCGCACCGCCTCTTCGCCCTATAAATCATCAAATATTCCAAAAACCCTCGGGGGAACCATAGATCAGAAGTTCCGCCGCCGCAAGCCTCTCTAGCCATGAAAAACCAATCTAGACCTCGTTCCGGCACTCCGCCTGAGGGGGAAATTATCACCGGAGGCCATCTTCATCATCCCAGCGGCAACCATGACGAGGAGGGAGTAGTCCACCCTCGGGGCTGAGGGTTTGTACCAGTAGCTATGTGTTTAATCTCTCTCTCTCTCTCTCTCGTGTTCTTGATATGTCACGATCCTGATGTATCGCGGGCTTTGTTAATATAGTCGGATCGTATGGTGTTTTCCCCTCTCTATCTTGTTGTGAATTGAGTTTTCCCTTTGAGATTTCGTTTTATCGGATTGAATACTTTTATGGATTTGAGAACACTTGATGTATGTCTTGCTATGAATACCCGTGGTGACAGTGGGGTATCATATTGATTCACTTGATATGTGTTTTGGCACTCAACTCGCGGATTCCCGAGGTGACATTGGGGTAATCTATGCATAGGGGTTGATGCACATTCTCGTCTTGTTTCTCTGGTAGAAATCTTGGGGCACTCTTTGAGGTTCTTTGTGTTGGATTGAGTATTATGAATCTGAAATTGTTTGATGCATATCATATAATCAACTCACGGATACTCGGGGTGACATTGGAGTATCTAGGTGACATTAGAGTTGGTTGATGTGTATCATATGGTGTTATTTTAGTACGAACTCTTGGATAGATCGAACGGGAAGAATAGCTTTGTGTTATTTTAGTACGAACTCTTGAATAGATCGAATGGAAAGAATAGCTTTGAGGTGGTTTCGTACCCTACAAACAATTTCTTCTTATGTTCTCCACTAGATAGGAACTTTGGAGTGATTCTTTATCGCACGTTGAGGGATGGTTATATGATCCAATTATATTAGCATTGTTGAGAGATTGCACTAGCGGAAGTACGAACCCTAGGCCTCATTCTACGTTTTATCAATTGTTACCTTGCTGTTTTTATTGTTCGTATGACAAAAACCAATATCTACTATCATTACTACGCTTGTATCACCATCTCTTCGCCGAACTAGTGCACCTATACAAATTACCATTGTATTTGGTGTGTTGGGGACACAAGAGACTTTTTATTATTTGGTTGCAGGATTGTTTGAGAGAGACCATCTTCATCCTACGCCTCCCACGGATTGATAAACCTTAGGTCATCCACTTGAGGGAAATTTGCTACTGTCAAACAAAACTCTGCGCTTGGAGGCCCAACACGAGTCTACAAGAACAAGTTGTGTAGTAGACATCAGAAAGGACACCACAAGATTGAACCCAAAGCTAAGCACTTCTCCCATTGCAAGAAAAACCAATCTAGTTGGCCAAAACAAACCGATAGTTCGAAGAGAAATTACAAAGATATCAAATCATGCATAAAAGAATTCAGGGAAGATTCAAATAATATTCATAGATAAGCTGATCATAAATCCACAATTCACCGGATCTCGACAAACACACCGCAAAAGAAGATTACATTGCATAGATCTCCAAGAACATCGAGGAGAACATAGTATTGAGAATCAAAGAGAAAGAAGAAGCCATCTAGCTACTAGCTATGGACCCGTAGGTCTGAGGTAAACTACTCACGCTTCATCGGAAGGGCAATAGAGTTGATGTAGAAGCCGTCCGTGATCGAATCCCCCTCCGGCAGGATGCTGGAAAAGGCCCCAAGATCGGATCTCAGGGGAACAGAAGGTTGCGGCGGTGGAAAAGTGTTTTCGTGGATGCCTCTGGTGGTTTGGGAATATATGTGAATATATAGGAGGCAGAACTAGGTCAGGGGAGTCACGAGGGGCCCACAAGGCAGGGGCGCGCCCTCCCCCCCTTGTTGCCGCCTCGTGGCTCTTCTGACTTGAACTCCAAGTCTCTGGGGTGTCTTCTGGTCCAAGAAAAATCATCGCGAAAGTTTTATTCCGTTTGGACTCCGTTTGGTATTCCTTTTCTGCGAAACTCAAAAACAAGGAAAAAAATAGAAACTGGCACTGGGCTCTAGGTTAGTAGGTTAGTCCCAAAAATAATATAAAATAGCATATTAATGCATAGAAAACATCCAAAACAGATAATATAATAACATGGAACAATAAAGAATTATAGATACTTTGGAGACGTATCACACAACATCGGTCCAAGTTTATGGCTCATAACTCTTGATTTAGTTTGGGTAGTTCATGCCCTTACTTTTATTATTTTCTGCCAACAAATAGGTAGCCAAACAAAGTAGTAGCCAATTACTGATACACTTTTTTGGCAAATAACAACCATGTGTTATAATTCAGCTCATAGAGTCATAGTCAGGTTTATAGACATAAAGTCCCAAATTGTAGCAACAACCCCACTGAAAAGACAAAATAGAAAGCACTCCGTAGAAAAAACATTCACACCCTCTATTGTTGGCGGATGATCCACTTGATGAGCTTGAGCACATCAACTGCTCCAGACTTCGCAATGACTTCCATGTCACAGTTGCATACCAAAGTTGAAATGTCATCAACAAGCAAAAACATATGGCTGTCATCGACAAGACAATGACCCTATTAAGGGCTTTCAACACACCCTAACACCCAAACTGGGTCGCAGGCTCCACAACAACCATAGTTGCAAGAGTGAAGCCAAGAAAACAAACCTGAGCCAACCAATAAGCTTTGGCATCTAGGCAAGCTCTAAACCAGGGATTCACTCCCTCAGCTAGGTTCAATAAGAGGGAGGCTATTCTCATGTGTGTGTGGAGGATGAGAAAACATCACTTAGGAATTTTAGGAGGGGGAGGTGCTACCTCTTGAGCATGCGTTGGTTTTCCCTTGAAGAGGAAAGGGTGATGCAGCAAAGTAGCGTAAGTATTTCCCTCAGTTTTGAGAACCAAGGTATCAATCCAGTAGGAGACAACGCACAAGTCACCTAGTACCTGCACAAACAATCAAGAACCTTGCAACCAACGCGATAAAGGGGTTGTCAATCCCTTCACGGTCACTCGCAAAAGTGAGATCTAATAGAGATAGTAAAGTAAATATTTTTGGTATTTTTGTCGTATAGATTGCAAAGTAAAGATTGCAAAATAGTAAACGAGATGCAATGTAAATAAAAGAAATGCAATATAATAGGAAAGAGACCCGGGGGCCATAGGTTTCACTAGTGGCTTCTCTCAAGATAGCATGTATTACGGTGGGTGAACAAATTACTGTCGAGCAATTGATAGAAAAGCGCATAGTTATGAAGATATCTAAGGCAATGATCATGAATATAGGCATCACGTCCATGTCAAGTAGACCAAAACGATTCTGCATCTACTACTATTACTCCACACATCGGCCGCTATCCAGCATGCATATAGAGTATTAAGTTCATAAGAATGGAGTAACGCATTAAGCAAGATGACATGATGTAGAGGGATAAAATCAAGCAATATGATATAAACCCCATCTTTTTATCCTCGATGGCAACAATACAATACGTGCCTTGCTGCCCCTACTGTCACTGGGAAAGTACACCGTAAGATTGAACCCAAAGCTAAGCACTTCTCCCATTGCAAGAAAGATCAATCTAGTAGGCCAAACTAAACCGATAATTCGAAGAGACTTGCAAAGGTATCAATCACGCATATAAGAATTCAGAGAAGAACCAAATAATATTCATAGATAATCTTGTTCATAAATCCACAATTCATCGGATCTCGGCAAACACACCGCAAAAGAGTATTACATCGAATAGATCTCCAAGAACATCGAGGAGAACTTTGTATTGAGAATCAAAGAGAGAGAAGAAGCCATCTAGCTAATAACTATGGACCCGAAGGTCTGTGGTAAACTACTCACGCTTCATCGGAGAGGCAATGGTGTTGATGTAGAAGCCCTCCATGATCGATTCCCCCTCCGGCATATCGCCTGAAAAGGCCCCAAGATGGGATCTCACGGGTACAGAAGGTTGTGGCGGTGGAAAAGTGGTTTCGTGGCTCCCCTGGTGTTTCTATGGTATAAGAGTATATATAGGCGAAAGAAGTACGTCGGTGGAGCTACGAGGGGCCCACGAGGGTGGGGGCGCGCCCTCCTGCCTCGTGGCCTCCTCGTGGAGTTCCAGACTTCGACTCCAAGTCTTCTAGATTGCTTTCGGTCCAAGAAAGATCATCGCGAAGGTTTCATTCCATTTGGACTCCGTTTGGTATTCCTTTTCTGCAAAACTCTAAAATAGGCAAAAAAACAGAAACTGGCAATGGGCCTCCGGTTAATAGGTTAGTCCCAAAAATAATATAAAAGAGCATATTAAATCCCATTAAACATCCAAAACTGATAATATAATAGCATGGAACAATAAAAAATTATAGATACGTTGGAGACGTATCAAGCATCCCCAAGCTTAATTCCTGCTCGTCCTCGAGTAGGTAAATGATAAAAACAGAATTTTTGATGTGGAATGCTACCTAACATATTTATCAATGTAATTTTCTTTATTGTGGCATGAATGTTCAGATCCGAAAGATTCAAGACAAAAGTTTAATATTGACATAAAAACAATAATACTTCAAGCATACTAACAAAGCAATCATGTTTTCTCAAAATAACATGGCCAAAGAAAGCTATCCCTACAAAATCATATAGTCTGGCTATGCTCTATCTTCATCACACAAGGTATTTAATCATGCACAACCCCGATGACAAGCCAAGCAATTGTTTCATACTTTTGATGTTCTCAACTTTTTCAATCTTCACGCAATACATGAGCGTGAGCCATGGGCATAGCACTATAGGTGGAATAGAATGGTGGTTGTGGAGAAGACAAAAAGGAGAAGATAGTCTCACATCAACTAGGCGTATCAACGGGCTATGGAGATGCCCATCAATAGATATCAATGTGAGTGAGTAGGGATTGCCATGCAACGGATGCACTGGAGCTATAAGTGTATGAAAGCTCAACAAAAGAAACTAAGTGGGTGTGCATCCAACTTGCTTGCTCACGAAGACCTAGGGCACTTTGAGGAAGCCCATCATTGGAATATACAAGCCAAGTTCTATAATAAAAAATTCCCACTAGTATATGAAAGTGACAACATAGGAGACTCTCTATCATGAAGATCATGGTGCTACTTTGAAGCACAAGTGTGGTAAAAGGATAGTAGCATTGCCCCTTCTCTCTTTTTCTCTCATTTTTTTATTTGGGCCTTTTCTCTTTTTTATGGCCTCTTTTTTTTCTTTTTTTTATTTAGTCCGGAGTCTCATCCTGACTTGTGGGGGAATCATAGTCTCCATCATCCTTTCCTCACTGGAACAATGCTCTAATATTGAAGATCATCACACTTTTATTTACTTACAACTCAAGAATTACAACTCAATACTTAGAACAAAATATGACTCTATGTGACGGGATGTGCAATGATTCAAGAGTGACATGTATGAAATATTATGAATGGTGGCTTTGCCACAAATACGATGTGAACTACATGATCATGCAAAGCAATATGACAATGATGGAGTGTGTCATAATAAACGGAATGGTGGAAAGTTGCATGGCAATATATCTCGGAATGGCTATGGGAATGCCATAATAGGTAGGTATGGTGGCTGTTTTGAGGAAGGTATATGGTGGGTGTATGGTACCGGCAAAAGTTGCGCGGCACAAGAGAGGCTAGCAATGGTGGAAGGGTGAGAGTGCGTATAATCCGTGGACTCAACATTAGTCATAAAGAACTCACATACTTATTGCAAAAATTTATTAGTTATCGAAACAAAGTACTACGCGCATGCTCCTAGGGGGATAGATTGGTAGGAAAAGACCATCGCTCGTCCCCGACCGCCACTCATAAGGAAGACAATCAATAAATAAATCGTGCTCCAACTTCATCACATAACGGTTCACCATACGTGCATGCTACGGGAATCACAAAGTTTAACACAAGTATCTCTCAAATTCACAACTACTTTACTAGCATGACTCTAATATCACCATCCTCATATCTCAAAACAATCATCAAGCATCAAACTTCTCATAGTATTCAACGCACTTTATATGAAAGTTTTTATTATACCCATCTTGGATGCCCATCATATTAGGACTAATTTTATAACCAAAGCAAATTACCATGTTGTTCTAAAAGACCCTCAAAATAATATAAGTGAAGCATGAGAGTTCAACAATTTATATAAAATAAAACCACCACCGTGCTCTAAAAATATATAAGTGAAGCACTAGAGCAAAATTATCTAGCTCAAAAGATATAAGTGAAGCACATAGAGTATTCTAATAAATTCCGATTCATGCCTGTCTCTCCCAAAAGCTGTTTACAGCAAGGATGATTGCGGTAAACTAAAAAGCAAAGACTCAAATCATACAAGATGCTCCAAGCAAAACACATATCATGTGGTGAATAAAAATATAGCCTCAAGTAAAGTTACCGATAGACGAAGACGAAAGAGGGGATGCCTTCCGGGGCATCCCCAAGCTTAGGCTTTTGGTTGTCCTTGAATTTTACCTTGGGGTGCCTTGGTCATCCCCAAGCTAAGGCTCTTGCCACTCCTTATTCCAAAATCCATCAAATCTTCACCCAAAAACTTGAAAACTTCACAACACAAAACTTCAACAGAAAATCTCATGAGCTCCGTTAGTATAAGAAAATAAACCACCACTTTAAGGTACTGTAATGAAATCATTATTTATTTATATTGGTGTTAAACCTACTGTATTCCAACTTCTCTATGGTTCATACCCCCCGATACAACTCATAGATTCATCAAAATAAGCAAACAACACACTAAAAACAGAATCTGTCAAAAACAGAACAGTCTGTAGCAATCTGTAACTTTCGAATACTTCTGTAACTCTAAAAATTATGAAATAACTTGGTGGACGTGAGGAATTTGTCTATTAATCATCTGCAAAAAGAATCAACCTAAAAGCACTCTCCAGTAAAACATGACAGCTAATCTCGTGAGGGCAAAAGTTTCTGTTTTTTACAGCAAGATCGTAAAGACTTCACCCAAGTCTTCCCAAAGGTTCTACTTGGCACCAACACTAACCAAAACATAAAACCACTGAAAGGATCGATATAGTTGACTAGAGGGGGGGTGAATAGGCAACCAACAATTTTTAGCTTTTCTTTACCAATTTAAACTTTGCATCAAAGTAGGTTGTCTAGATTTGCAACTAAGTGAGCAACCTATATGATGCAATGACAACAAGCACACAAGCAAGCAAGGGATTTAACACAAGTAAGCTTGCGAAAGTAAAGGGGCGAGCTAACCAAGAGTGGAGCCGGTGAAGACGAGGATGTGTTACCGAAGTTCCTTCCTTTTGAGGGGAAGTACGTCTCCGTTGGAGCGGTGTGGAGGCACAATGCTCCCCAAGAAGCCACTAGGGCCACCGTATTCTCCTCACGCCCTCACACAATGCGAGATGCCGTGATTCCACTATTGGTGCCCTTGAAGGCGGCGACCGGACCTTTACAAACAAGGTTGGGGCAATCTCCACAACTTAATTGGAGGCTCCCAACGACACCACAAAGCTTCACCTCAATGGACTATGGCTCCGCGGTGACCTCAACCGTCTAGGGTGCTCAAACACCCAAGAGTAACAAGATCCGCTAGGGATAAGTGGGGGGAATCAAATTTCTCTTGGTGGAAGTGTAGATCAGGGCCTTCTCAACCAATCCCGAGCAAATCAACAAGTTTGATTGGCTAGGGAGAGAGATCGGGCGAAAATGGAGCTTGGAGCAACAATGGAGCTTATGGGGGAAGAGGTAGGTCAACTTTGGGGAAGAGGACCTCCTTATATAGTGGGGGGAACAATCCAACTGTTAACCCCCAAAACAGCCCCGCAGAGGGCGGTACTACCGCAGAAGACAGCGGCACTACCGCTGAGAACAGCGGTACTACCGTGGAGTTTGGAGGGCAGGAGAGAGACGGACCCGAGCAGTACTGCCGCGGTGGTAGGGCGGTACTACCGCGCATAAGAGGCACTGCCGCTCTATTGCCGCTGCAAAGTACCGCACAGTGCGACACGAAAAATGACCCCTCGAGTCGACGCGGTAGGGGCCTGGTACCGCAGCGGTACTACTGCTGAGGACCCACCGGCGGTACTACCGCTGCGGAGCGGTACTGCCGCCTGTGACCCCTAAGCGGTACTACCGCTGGGTACCGCGGTACTACCGCTAGGACCAGACACAGCCCAAAGAAAGGGGAAAGAGATCTCCAATGAAGCGGAAAGGCTCAGAGGGTGTAAAGAGGAAGTGTACGTGTTGATTCCACCCTAGCCTTACCAAAGCGGACCCCCTCTTGATAGTACGGTTACTCCTACGAAACTAGTCCACCAAAAGAAGCGAAAGAGCTACACCGTCTTGAATGACACTCCGAGGGGAAAGAAATCGTCTCGTGCCAAAGGATGAATCTCTGAAATGCTCAAAGCACGCGATTAGTCCGCAAACATGTTGTCATCAATCACCAAAACTACATCTAGAGAGATATGCCTTAACAATCTCCCCCTTTTTGGTGGATTGATGACAACCAGGGATTTGCACAAGGATATATCATGAAAGTAAAGATACTTAGAACTACAAAATATAGACGGGCTCCCCCTGAATGTGTGCACCTAGTTAGTAGTGCCTTTGGAATGTAGGACACACACATTAGGATCAACACTCCCCCTATATTTTATAGTCCAACAACCTAAGCATAGGATACATGAGAGCAGGTAATAAAACAGGATAGACAAGCAACTCATAAGATACCAAAGTACTAGAAAGACATAGATAAAGATAAGGTAGCATATGTCTTACACCATATGTCTGGAACTTAGGCCTCACTGGCACACAACCAAACAAGGCAAATGGCGAGAAAACACAATGACACAACAAAGAAAACGACGAAACGACAACACCATAAAGCACAAATCCCTAAGCTCTCTCCCCCTTTGGCATCGAGACACCAAAAGGGCAAAGAGCGACGCTACGGCTCCAGGTGAGGGCAAACTGAGGAGCTCTCTCATCACATCCTGGCAGGGTCATCTGCACTGCCATCCTCAGTCGGAAACTGCTCGGTGTCGGAATCGGTCCACGGACAGTGCTGCTGAATCCACTCCTCTTCCTCAATGATCTGGCCCTCAGACCCACTGACAACGGTCGCACCCAGATGACGCATGAGCTCCTTGTGACGCCCCCTGGCCTTCTTCTCAGCCACATGAGTCATGTACTGACCACGAGACTCCATGCAGAAGAGCTTCTTCATCTTGCGCTTGATATTCTTTGCCCAAGAGGGCTCTGTCCAGAAGGCTCATAATCCTCATCGTCATCATCGGCCTCAGCCCCGTCCTCGGTCTCCATGTCAGCAGCAGTAGATGGACCCCCGGATTTAGGGGCTGGGGTGCCCCAACTGTCCTTCTTCCTCAGACGCTTGATCTCATGGGAAACCAATTCTCCAATTTCCAGCATCACCTGGGGATAGACACGTGCCCAGGCCTTCTCAATGAGCAGCATGATGAACGGGCCATAGATCGGGCACTTGCGCTCAGAAATGGCAGTGAGGACTTCAGACCACATAACATGAGAAATGTCCAGGGACTCGCCAGTGTTTGCTTCCTTCTCATGCTGGCAGAAGAGAAGCATATCCACGAGATAGGAGTGGACCATATCCAGATTCCCGATGCGAGGAAAGAGGGTCTCTCGAAACACACGATGAAGGATGTCTAGGTAGGTAGACAACTCATAGGTTTCCTTCTTAGTCACAGTGCAGTAGGGCCAGAGGGCTTGCTTGTGAGTGGAGTTGACATTGCGGTGAGGGCGAAAGCCGACAGGAGTCTCGAGCCCGTGATCTTCCACCTCAAGTAACTCCATGAAGGCCTTCCACTTGACAGACAGTAACTTGCCATTTGTCATCCAGGTCAGAGTCCTTTCTTCATCAGTGCCAAGATGGACAGTAGCATAGAATTGAGCCACCAAATCTGCATCAAAGTCCTTGTTGAACTGCATGATTCTGAGAATGTTTAGCTGAGCACACATCTGAAGAGCTTCACCAAAGTACTCAGGATCCTTTTCCATGGCATCCGTGTCAATGGAGCGAACATCAACATAGAGATTCTTCTTGGCCTTGATCACATAAAAGTAGATGGCAAACTGAAAGCGGTTCCAGAATGGGCGGTTGACCAAATTGGGTTCTTGGTCTTCCGCATAGGGGTTGCGGCGACGCCTTTCCCAGAACTCCTTGGCAGACAACTTAGTCATAGTATTGCCCCTTGGCTTCGGCCTGTTGGCAGGTTTCTTCTGGAGTTGAGGCGGAGGTGCCGCACTTGAGGAAGCACCTACTGACTCAGAGGTGCGGTAGCGCTTTGATGTTGCACGACCGGGGTTGACACGGCGGACTTGCTGCTCAAGACGTTCATCACCTGGAACCAAACACACGAACAGAAGAGCCAACACGAAAGAAAAAGCATAAGCCTCCAAACAAAGCCACATGGATCAAATAGTGGTAGGAAAATGATGGAATCGGGCAAGCAGCGGTAGTACCGCTGGCCATAGGCGGCAGTACCGCACGAGCGGTAGTACCGCTCCAGTGGGAGCGGTAGTACCGCTCAAGACTGGGAAACGGCGGTTCCTACTGCCGTGGTCAGATCCGGCACTACCGGACTGCCAAATTCAAAAATACTCCTACCAAAACTTAATCCACACAGTCTAGACACCTTCTCCAAACTACTCAAGTCGGGATTTAGCCAAAAATCGAGAGATGCAACCACTATTGCCCCAAAAACGCTAGATCTGAGAACTAGACAAAAAGAGAGAAGGAACGAGGGCAATACCGGCATCCATGGCAAGAGGATGAGGTGGGGATCGACTCCACCAAAGGGAATGGAGAGGGATGGCCCGGAGACGGCGGCCCGCCGGAGCCCTCCCGCGGCGAGGCGACGCTGGAGAGAGGAAGAGGGACGAGGGGGCGGTGCAAATGGGTATGGGGGAGGAGAAACCTCCCCCTGCCCCGACATAACCCCCTGGTCCCGCCCCCCAAAGGTAGTACCGCTCGGGTGGGCAGTAGTACCGCTTGTCAACATAAGCGGTAGTACCGCGCATCACCAGCGGTAGTACCGCTCAGCAAGACCCAAAGACTAGACACCGAACGACTAGCTCAAAAAGAAGGGAAAAACAAGCAGGCAAGAAGAGGAGACTAAGACAAGGCAGAGAGAAAGAAAGGCAAGAGACAACAAGGACCAACCACAAGACACAGCCTCTCCAAGGAGAGGGCGGTGGCCGGAGCCACCTATGTTTGAGTCAATTGGTATAGCACCGCGAAGAATTATCCTTGGGCCCATGACCAAAACTCGTCTTTGAAGTACAAGTACCATCAAAAATGGCTAATGTGAAAGAGTTGATCAATTTATGCATAATAAGGGGAGGAAGAGTTCATTAAGAGAACAACACTCCCCCTATGTCCATGCCTACACCTAAACAAGATAACAAGTTGAGTATGGTGGGGAGTGCAAGTGTTCAAGCAACATTGCTCGAGTCAATGATATTTAGCTCATGCCTTAACTCGCGAAATCTTGCTTCATCCAACGGCTTCGTGAAAATATATGCAAGGTTATCATGAGTGTTGACATAGTTGAGCTCGGTCTCCCCTCACCTAATATGATCCCGGATGAAGTGATACCGAATCTCAATATGCTTCGTCTTGAAGTGTTGCACCGGGTTGAGAGAAATTTTTGATGGCACTTTCATTGTCACACCAAAGAGGCACTTTGTCACAAATGACACCGTAATCCTTTAAAGTTTGCCTCATCCATAAGAGTTGTGCACAACAACTGCCGGCCGCCACATACTCCGCTTCGGTGGACGAGAGAGACACACAACTTTGCTTTTTAGAAGACCAACTTACCAAAGAGCAACCAAGGAATTGGCACCCTCCGGAAGTGGACTTCCTATCCACTTTGTCTCCCGCCCCAATCGGAGTCCGAATACCCTACAAGCTTGAAGTTTGCTCCTCTTGGGTACCATAAGCCAAAGTTTGGGGTATGAGCCAAATATCGAAAGATTCGCTTGACCGCCACAAAGTGGCTTTCCTTAGGTGCGGCTTGAAAGCGTGCACAAATTCCCACACTCAACATGATATCCGGTCTAGATGCACAAAGGTAAAGTAAGGAACCGATCATGGAGCAATATACCTTTTGATCCACCGCTTTACCATTGGGATCGATGTCAAGTTGGCACTTGGTGGGCATTGGAGTGGATGCCGGCTTGACATCACTTAGCTTGAATCTCTTGAGCATGTCTTGAGTGTATTTGGCTTGGTTGATGAAGGTTCCTTCTCTTCTTTGCTTTACTTCGAAACCGAGAAACAACTTCAACTCTCCCATGGAAGACATCTTGAACTTTGAGGTCATGAGTGCGGCAAATTCCTCATTGAAAGCTTTGTTAGGGGAACCAAAGATAATGTCATCAACATATAGTTGGCACACAAACAACTCCCCTTTGACCTTCTTAGTAAAAAGAGTGGGGTCGATTAGCCCAACTTCAAACCCACGATCTTGTAACAACTCGGTAAGGTGGTCATACCACGCACGTGGGGCTTGTTTAAGGCCATAGAGTGCCTTATCGAGTTGATACACATGATCGGGAAAGTAGGGATCCTCGAACCCGGGGGGTTGCTTGACATAAACCAACTCATTAATAGGACCATTAAGAAAAGCACTCTTCACATCCATTTGTTGCAACTTAAAGTTGTGATGAGAAGCATAAGCAATCAACAAACGAATAGATTCAAGGCGAGCAACGGGAGCAAAGGTTTCACCATAGTCGATACCCTCGACTTGGGAGTAGCCTTGTGCCACCAATCGTGCCTTGTTGCGGATGATGGTCCCATGAGCATCTTGCTTGTTCTTGAATATCCACTTGGTTCCAATGACATTGTGGTTCCCCGTTGGCCTTGGCACTAATCTCCACACCTTGTTGTACTCGAAGTTGTTGAGTTCTTCATGCATGGCATTAAGCCAATCCGGATCTTCGAGTGCTTCATATACCTTTTGGGGTTCCACACAAGAGACAAACGCGTGATGTTCACAATAGTTTGCCAATTGTCTACGAGTGCTTACCCCCTTTTGAATGCTTCCAAGCACATTCTTCATGAGATGACCCTTGGTGGAGAGCTTGGAAGCAATCTTGGCGGCACGACGCTCCAATTCCTCCTCGGTGGTGAGTTGAGGAGCGGTCACTTGATCATCTTGAGCGCCGTATTGAGCTTGTTCTTGATCTTGAACTTGCTCGGAGGAGAGAACTTGACCTTGGGCATCACTTGGTGTGTCACCACCGTCTTGAGCATGATCTTGCCCTTGGTCTTGTTCATGAGGTTGAGGGCCTTCACTTTGTTCTTCGGAAGCGTGTGGGCCTTGGGTTGGTGATGGCTCCAGGAGCATTGTCCTTCTCCTCCGGTCACAAGGGGTTCCTCAATGGGTAGGATAAAACCAACACCCATTCTTCTTATGGCTTGAGGAGGAATTTCATCACCTACATCACAAGTGCCACTTTGCTCCACTTGGGAGCCGTTATTCTCATCAAACTCCACGTTACACGTCTCCTCAATAAGTCCCGTGGATTTATTGAGGACACGGTAAGCATGAGAGTTTGTAGCATAACCAACAAATATGCCCTCATAAGCTCTAGCCTCAAACTTAGACAACCGAACACCTTTCTTGAGAATGAAACACTTACACCCGAACACCCGAAAGTACTTGAGGTTGGGCTTGTTACCGGTGAGTATCTCATATGGTGTCTTGTTCAAGCCCTTGCGGAGGTAGAGCCGATTGGATGCATGACACGTGGTGTTGATGGCTTCGGCCCAAAAGTTGTATGGAGACTTGAACTCCACCATCATGGTCCTTGCGGCATCCATCAACGTCCGGTTCTTCCTCTCCGCAACACCGTTTTGTTGAGGGGTGTAAGGTGCGGAATATTGATGCTTGATCCCCTCATCACTAAGAAACTCATCCAAGGTGTAGTTCTTGAACTCGGTGCCGTTGTCACTTCTTATTGTCAAGATCTTTGCATTGTGTTGACGTGGGCTTCATTTGCAAAGTCAATGACGGTTTGTTGGGTCTCACTCTTCCTCTTGAAGAAATACACCCAAGTGTATCTTGAATAGTCATCCACAATCACCAAGAAATAATTTCTACCCCCAAGACTATCAAAGGATGGAGGCCCAAAGAGATCCAAATGAAGGAGCTCCAAAGGCCACTTCGAGTAAATGAGAGTCGTGGGAGGGTGAGCCTTCTCATGAAGCTTTCCTTCGATACAAGCACTGCAAGCACGATCTTTAGCAAAACTAACGTTCGTTAGTCCATGGACATGGTCCCCCTTGAGAAGACTTTGCAAAGATCTCATATCGACATGGGCTAAACGGCGATGCCAAAGCCATCCCACGTCAACTTTAGCCATTAGGCATGTCGCAGTCTTAGTGGGTCGCTCCGAAAAGTTAATCACATAGAGACCGTTCTCGACATGCCCAACAAAGGCTACTTTAAGAGTCTTGCTCCACAAGAGGGCCACGGTATCAATATCAAAGAAGGTGGCAAAACCCATGATTGCAAGTTGACGAACGGAAAGTAAATTGTATGCAAGGGACTCAACAAGCATGACTTTCTCGATCGTGAGACCATGAGAAATGACAACTTTGCCGAGTCCCAATACCTTAGAAGACGAGGCATCACCCCACTCGACATTGGTGGGCATAGATGGAATCTTGTGCACGTCCACCACCAAGTTCTTACTTCCGGTCATATGATTTGTAGCTCCACTATCGAGCAACCATGATCCCCCACCGGAAGCAAACACTTACAAGAGATCAATGCTTGGTTTTAGGTACCCATTTTGTAATGGGTCCTTTGATGTTAGTAACAAGGGTCTTAGGAACCCAAATAGACCATTCAATATACTCATGAGGAGAACCAACAAATTTGGCATAAACATGCCCATCACTGGCACGACATAGCACATAAGAAGGATTAAAGTCGCCGGCTTTGTTGGAAGGGGTGGCATTGCCCTTCTTGACACCGCCACCCTTCGCATTGTTCTTCTTATCCTTGGAAGCACCCTCTACCTCCTTCACAAAAGTTTGCTTGAGAGGAGGAGGTCGTTTGGTCTTGTCATTCTTCTTCTTGTTCTTGGGCTTGGGTGTGAACCCAATCCCCTCCTTGGCCACAACTTCCTTTTGATTGCTCAAAAGGTCGTTGAGGTTCTTCTCACCTTGTATGCATGACACAAGACCTTTCTCAAGTTGCTCCTTCAACTTAGCATTCTCCTCAACAAGATGCACATGCTCACAGCAAGGGTTAGTAGCATTTGCATTATCAATTAACACCATATGAGGAAAGGTGGCTTTCTCCTTAGTTAGCTTCACTTGGAGTTGATCATGAGACTCCTTGAGGCTAGCATGAACACCCTTCAAGACTTTGTGAGCCTTGTCGAGAATGTCAAACTCCTCTTTGACTCTAGCAAGATCAACCCCAAGCTTTGCCTTCTCGGAGTTTAGCACACGAGACACAACAAGAGCATGATCAAGATCTTTCTTTAACTTAGCATGATCATCGTTGTATGACTCCTCAAGAGCCAAACGAAGACCACGCTCTTCGTCAAGAGCATTGGAAAGATCCGAAATCTCATCGGCATAGTCACGACTATGCCCCTCTATCTTAGAGATGGTATCTTCGTGAGCCTCGATCATGTCATTGGCTTCACCAAGTTGTTCCAAGAGAGCAACGAAGTGCTTCTTGGATTTACCCTTGAGTTTACCCATAAAGGTCTCAAACTCATTTTCCTCCACATGTGTCCCCTCATGTTCATCAATGCTATCCGTCGAAGAAGGATGATTAATGATGGTAGTTTTGATGTTGGGGGTTACCTTGTTGGTGGCTTTAGCCATGAGGCACTTGGCGGTGATGTTCTCATTGGGTGAGTCGAAGAGAGACATCCGTGGAGTCATCGCAATGGCAACGGAGGCCATGGCAACCGACTCACCATCTTCATCATCATCATCATCCTCATTGTACTCTTCTTGTACCACCAATGCCTTGGGAGGAGTCTTCTTGGTGAAGTTGCTCTTGTTGGGGAACGAATTGGCCTTGTCCTTTCGGATGAGCTTGCCACCATTTTCTTCCCTCTTCTTGTAAGGGCACTCCGCAACAAAGTGGCTCACATTGCCACAATTGAAGCAAGTCCTCACTCGTTGCTTGCCCTTTCCGCCACTTGAATTGTTCTTGTTAAAGTTTGGCCTTGTGTTCTTCTTGCTCCAAAATTGCCTTGAAGCAAGAGCCATGTGTTCATGATAGGCATACTTCGTATCTTCGAGGTTGCTCTCCTCTTCTTCCTCTTCATCCTCTTCCTCCATACTAACCTTGGCCTTTAGAGCAAGGTTGGGCTTCTTTACTCTTTGAGAGCGAAGAACCGCATTGTCGGCGGTCTTGTCCAAGATGCTCATAGCAACGAACTCATCCAACACTTCACTTGAGGACAAGGTGTGGAAGTCCGGCCTTTGACGAATGACGGAGGACATGGCTTTGTGGTAGGGCATCATTGCCTTGAGGAATTTGCGCTTGATCCAATTGTCATCCATGTCCTTACTTCCATGATCTCGGAGAGAGACCGCGAGTTTGGTTACTCTCCGAAAAAGCTCACGAGGTTCTTCATCTTCTTTCATTGCAAACTCATCGGCTTCATCTTGCACCACTTCATAGTTGGAGCGTTGAATGCTTGCGCTTCCCCGATAGAGGGAGACAACTTGGAGCCAAGCATCTTTGGCCACGGTGTAGGGCCGGAGATGAGGAAGATCTTCGGGTGGGATTGCTTCTTGGATGATGAAGAGAGCATTCTCATTGAATTGATGATCCACAACTTCTCTAGGAGTGAAGTTACTTCGGTCATGCGGATAGAAACCTTCTTCAATGATTCTCCAAAGGTTAGTGTTCACATGATTTAAATGACGCTTAAAACGATAGACCCAAGAATCAAAATCTACATTCTTCTCAATCTTAGGGGCCGGGCCGGCATGATTCAAATGAGTAGAAGGGAGCGGTCCACCATAGACAAGTGGAGGTTCCACATGGGCAAAAATGCCGGTGCCATTTTTACCACTAGAAGAAGGAGCTTTCTCGCTAGTAGCTTCCCCCTTGTCGGAGGTAGCATCCGTCACCTTGTTGGCGGGATCACCCACTTTCAACGGTGCGGTGGAAAGTTTAAGCCCTTCTAAGAATTTATTAAACATGCTTTCGACCTCGGTAGTCATGGAGGTTTTCAATGTGTCCAACGCCACATTGAATTCCTCACGAGAGACCGCGGTTCCCCCATCTCCCGTAGACGAGACCGGATTCACTCCGGAGTGCTCCTCCACACCGTCTACGACGTCAACCATACTCTTTGGACGGTAAAGTCCTTAATAAAGAGACGAGGCTCTGATACCAATTGAAAGGATCGATATAGTTGACTAGAGGGGGGGTGAATAGGCAACTAACAATTTTTAGCTTTTCTTTACCAGTTTAAACTTTGCATCAAAGTAGGTTGTCTAGATTTGCAACTAAGTGAGCAACCTATATGATGCAATGACAACAAGCACACAAGCAAGCAAGGGATTTAACACAAGTAAGCTTGCGAAAGTAAAGGGGCGAGATAACCAAGAGTGGAGCCGGTGAAGACGAGGATGTGTTACCGAAGTTCCTTCCTTTTGAGGGGAAGTACGTCTCCGTTGGAGCGGTGTGGAGGCACAATGCTCCCCAAGAAGCCACTAGGGCCACCGTATTCTCCTCACGCCCTCACACAATGCGAGATGCCGTGATTCCACTATTGGTGCCCTTAAAGGCGGCGACCGGACCTTTACAAACAAGGTTGGGGCAATCTCCACAACTTAATTGGAGGCTCCCAACGACACCACAAAGCTTCACCTCAATGGACTATGGCTCCGCGGTGACCTCAACCGTCTAGGGTGCTCAAACACCCAAGAGTAACAAGATCCGCTAGGGATAAGTGGGGGGAATCAAATTTCTCTTGGTGGAAGTGTAGATCAGGGCCTTCTCAACCAATCCCGAGCAAATCAACAAGTTTGATTGGCTAGGGAGAGAGATCGGGCGAAAATGGAGCTTGGAGCAACAATGGAGCTTATGGGGGAAGAGGTAGGTCAACTTTGGGGAAGAGGACCTCCTTATATAGTGGGGGGAACAATCCAACCGTTACCCCCCAAAACAGCCCCGCAGAGGGCGGTACTACCGCAGAAGGCAGCGGCACTACCGTTGAGAACAACGGTACTACCGCTCCCCCGGGCGGTACTACCGTGGAGTTTGGAGGGCAGGAGAGAGACGGACCCGAGTGGTACTGCCGCGGTGGTAGGGCGGTACTACCACGCATAAGCGGCACTGCCACTGCAAAGTACCGCACAATGCGACACGAAAAATGACCCCTCGACTCGACGCGGTAGGGGCCTGGTACCGCAGCGGTACTACTGCTGAGGACCCACCGGCGGTACTACCGCTGCGGAGCGGTACTGCCGCCTGTGACCCCTAAGCGGTACTACCGCTGGGTACCGCGGTACTACCGCTGGGACCAGACACACCCCAAAGAAAGGGGAAAGAGATCCCCAATGAAGCGGAAAGGCTCAGAGGGTGTAAAGAGGATGTGTACATGTTGATTCCACCTAGCCTTACCAAAGCGGACCCCCTCTTGATAGTACGGTGACTCCTACGAAACTAGTCCACCAAAAGAAGCGAAAGAGCTACACCGTCTTGAATGACACTCCGAGGGGAAAGAAATCGTCTCGTGCCAAAGGATGAATCTCTGAAATGCTCAAAGCACACGATTAGTCCGCAAACATGTTGTCAGCAATCACCAAAACTACATCTAGAGAGATATGACTTAACAACCACATCTAAACAGAAGCTAGATGAATTATTTATTACTAAACAGGAGCAAAAAGCAAAGAACAAAAATAAAATTGGGATGCCTCCCAACAAGCGCTATCGTTTAACGCCCCTAGCTAGGCATAAAAACAAGAATAGATCTAGGTATTGCCATCTTCGGTATGCAATTCTTCAATTGAACACACATAACCCTTAGGAGGTTCTTTGGTTTTGTTAATGATCAAACTCCTAGGCAAGAAATCAAGAAATTCATTTGTAGCAAAAGGTTCCTTAATGATATCGAAAAAGTTGGGGTGAACACTTATTGATTTGAGATCTTCATTTTCCTTACTGGAAGATTCACCCTTATTTTTAGGAACATAGAAAAACTTGGCAACTTTGGTAAGAGGAGGATTTGAGGTATTTTTAACGGCAGAAAAGCGGACCTCAAGTTGGTAATAATATCTCCGAGCTTATCACTTCTAGTGGAATCTTGATCTATCTTCTCATTAACTATGGGTTCCTTCTCCCTAAGATTTTTCAGAGTAACTCCTACCTTAGATCCATATTGGGTAATTTGATTGTGGATCTTTTTACCCAAATTTTCGATTAACTCTATAGTGGCAATTTTATTTTCAATAATATCAAGCCTTTGCATCACATGTTCCAAAGTTAAATTAGTTCCATTGACCAAAAGAGGTGGTGGGCCTAACAAATCTATCATAGCATTATAAGAATCAAAAGTGTGGCTTCCCAAGAAATTCCCTCCGGTAATGGTGTCAAGAACATGTCTATTCCAAGGAGTGATGCCTACGTAAAAATTGCGAAGAAGAACGGAAGTGGATTGCTTTCTAGTAGATCTATTTTGAGATTTGCAAATTCTATACCAAGCATCTTTTAGATTTTCTCCTTCCCTTTGTGTAAAATTGAGAACTTCATTATCGGGAGTATTAGCAATGATAGGAGGACTAGCCATGAAGGCGAAACAAATGATCTAACACACGGACGCACAAGAAGCAAGCAAAAAGAGACGAATGGAAGAGGGGCGAAGAAAAGGCAAAGGTTTTCGAAAATCGTTTTAGAAGTGGGGGAGAGGAAACCGAGAGGCGAATGGCAAATAATGTAATGCGAGGGAGAAGAGTTTATGATGGGTACTTGGTATGTCGCTTGGCGTAGATCTCCCCGGCAACGGCGCCAGAAATCCTTCTTGCTACCTCTTGAGCATGCGTTGGTTTTCCCTTGAAGAGGAAAGGGGGATGCTGTCGGATCACGGGTTCCAGCAAAACCCTTTAGGTTCGAACTCTGGGGTGCGCACGAAGATCTCCCCCTACCGATCCGCGTCCTAGCTTGCTATGGTCTCAAGGACTAACTCGACGAACTCGCAACACAAAGGACACAAGATTTATACTGGTTCAGGCCATCGTTGTGGTGTAATACCCTACTCCAGTGTGGTGGTGGTGGATTGCCTCTCGGGCTGAGGATGAACAGTTACAAGGGGAAGAACAGTCTCCTGAGGTTGAGGTGTTCTTATGCTCGGTGTGTGGCTAAGGGTTGGCTCAAGATTAGATTAGTTGTCTCTCTATCAGTTGCCTCCTACGGTGGTGGCTAGTCCTATTTATAGAGGCCCTGGTCCTCTCCCCAAATATTGAGCGGGAAGGGAGCCAACAATGGCCAATTTGAAAGGGGACAGCTAGTACAACTTATCCTGACAAAAGCAGTCTTCGCCTGCAAAAGGCTTTGGTGGAGACGCCGCCTTGGGCTCCATGGTGACCTCCGTCTTGCCGTCCTGCTGGTCTCGGTCTCCTTGCACCGATATGGAAACCTTTTCTCGACGCCTCGATACTCCTCGCCTGCGCTTGCTTCCTTAGCACCAAAGAGGAAACAAGGACACTGTGCGCGCTGGCGCCCGCCTGGTCTCGATTGTCATGGCTCACGTCACGAGAACCTCGCGAGGTTTGCCTTGCCTTGATCTCTCCGCCCCTCGCGAGCCAACCTGGTGAGGCCGCTCCCGAGGAGGTCTTGTGTTACCCGCCTCGCGAGGCTTGGCCCCTTGCGAGGGTCTTGAATGCTTGTTGGTGAAGATGGGCCGTACGGGCCCGCTCGCAGAGCCACGCCGTGGGCCGCAGGCAGGCAAGTCTGGGGACCCCCGTTCCCAGAACGCCGACAGTAGCCCCCGGGCCCAAGGCGCGCTCGGGCTTGGCTTCAAGGCAAAGCCAAAGGTCAAGTGCGGAGCACCGCAGGCCCCAATAGCCTGCGGCCCTGGTCGACGCGTGGCGGTTGATTGGACGTGGGCATCTCCGCTTCCCCGCGCTGCCTCGGCAACTGCCCGACTTGACAAAAGGCTGGCATGGACCGCGCTTGTCTTCACTGCTTTCCTTTGCCTTGCTCCAAATCCCCTTTCTCACTCCTTGCTGCCGAAACCTCCAGATCTGCTTCAATCCTCCCCCTTTAGCGACCAATGGTGCCCCGGAAGGTCAAACTTGCCTCGCCGCCGGCTTGGTACGAGCCGATCCTCGACGCGCCCAGCGCTATGGTGAAGAGCCTCGCCGCCACATGCCTTCTGACGGCAGGGGAAATCAACGAGAGGGGGAAGACTGAGCTCCGGGCTGGCTCCGCCGTGCCGGAGCTGGAGGGAAGCACCTTCTTCCCCTTCTTCACGAGCAGCATCGCGGCGGGGCTGGTTCCCCCCTTTTCTGACTTCTTCTATGAGGTCCTCGGCCACTACGGGCTGCACGCGTTGCACCTTCATCCCAACTCCATCCTTCTCTTGTCCATCTTCGCCTACTATTGCGAGGTGTATCTGGGTGTGATGCCGTCTGTGGCTCTGCTACGCCACCTCTTCTTCCTCCGCATCAACGAGGGTCACATCTCCGGGTGCGCCAATTTCATCACGGCCGGCAAGGCCAACTCGATCTCAAAGACCGGGAGGAAGGCCGACAACTTCAGGGCCAAGTGGGTCATGATGGATGCCAAGTGCGTCCACCCGCGTTTGGTGCTGCCGACGGAGATGCCCCAGTCCAACAAGGGGTGGTCCCGTGCGAAGCTTACTGACGAACAGGCGGCGCTGGTGTTGGAGCAGATGAACGTCGATCTGAAGCCGGGCAACACGAAGACGGCGAAAGTGACAGGGGCCATGCTCTTGAGGGAATTCTTGATGCTGCGCGTAGCCCCGCTTCAGGCGCGTACCCCTTGTGGAGGCTTGGAGATGAAGAAGACAAGATTCGCCTGAGCCCGGAAGCTTTGCCTGGCAACGAGTTGGCTGCGGTTCTGCGCCTCCTAGTCACGGATGACCAAGAGTACCCACCGAGCGCCTTTGTTCCTTTGTTCCGCCGCAAGGACTGGGAGCAGGTCGTGGCCGCCAGGCCCACCTTCGACGGGCGTGGGCTGGTGCCGCCGGCGCCCACTGGAGCTTCTGCGGTGCTGCCGCCGGTGGTGCTGTCTTCTGACGAGTCCCGCGGGGAGGAAGAAGGGGAGGACGAGGAGCACGACCTGGAGGTGACCCCCGAAGGGACTGGGGAGACCTCCCCCTTGAGCAAAGCTGACATCCTCCGCGCCTTTCCTGATGACGACGAGGCCGACGCCCGCCAGGAGGAGGGGGAGCTGCCCGTTATCCCGACGAGGGGCAGATCGTCACTGGTCTCCTGGGATGCTACTTCTGTTCTGGCGCCGACTGGTGCCGCTTCTGGTCCCTCCGCTGCCCCGGTTTCTGCTTCTGAAGCCGGCGCGCTCGTACCTCAAGCCTCGAAGCTCTCAGGCTTCAAGCTCACCAGGCGGAGGGTGGACTACACTGCTGTGGACTAGTAAGTGCCTGAGCTTCATCTTGTTCTTTCTTATACTGCTGCTTCCTCACGTTCGTCCTTGTTCGTCCAGGCCGCCGCCTTCGGCGAAGAAGAGGAAGGAGGATGCAATGCCCACGCCTGGGACTGAACCATCTGCAGCGGCCGCGCCCCCCTCCGTGGGGAAAGGAAACGCCAGCTCTGGCGCCTCCCCGGCCTAGTCACCCTCGCAAGACCAGGAGGAGCGTTGTCACGAGGAGTCAGCCCCCGAGGTCCCGCTGGCTCCGGAAGTATCGATGTCTGGCTCGTCTGCCAAGGTCCCAAAGGCTCAGGAACCCTTGGTCTCCTAGGCCCTGGTGACGGCGTCGCCTCCTTCTCCTACCGCGCCATCGTTCCCAGGTTCTTCTGCCTCCTATGCTATCTTGGAGCATGCCCTTTCAGAGATGACTCAGCTGCGGGAAGATCTCCTGGGCGCGGATCCGCGCCTGGTAGCCGGGCGCCTGGAGCTGGCCTTCGGCTGGCTTTAGTCTGATGCAGCAGTCCGAGCGACGCTGAGCCAGGCCGTGACGACCTCCGAGAAGGAGAAGCGGGCTGCCGCTCAAGCTGCGGCCGACCGCGAGGCGGCGCTGATAACCCACAAGTATAGGGGATCGCAACAGTTTTCGAGGGTAGAGTATTCAACCCAAATTTATTGATTCGACACAAGGGGCGCCAAAGAATATTCTCAAGTATTAGCAGCTGAGTTGTCAATTCAACCACACCTGGATAACTTAATATCTACAACAAAGTGTTTAGTAGCAAAGTAATATGATAGTAGTGGCAATGGTAACAAAAGTAGCGGTAGCAAAAGTAATATTTTTGGTGTTTTGTAGTGATTGTAAGAGTAACAACAGGAAAGTAAATAAGCGGAGAACAATATGTGAAAAGCTCGTAGGCATTGGATCGGTGATGGAAAATTATGCCGGATGCAGTTCATCATGTAACAATCATAACATAGGGTGACACGGAACTAGCTCCAATTCATCAATGTAATGTAGGCATGTATTCCGAATATAGTCATACATGCTTATGGAAAAGAACTTGCATGACATCTTTTGTCCTACCCTCCCGTGGCAGCGGGGTCCTAATGGAAACTAAGGGATATTAAGGCCTCCTTTTAATAGAGAACCTGAACAAAGCATTAGCACATAGTGAATACATGAACTCCTCAAACTATGGTCATCACCAGGAGTGGTCCCGATTATTGTCACTTCGAGGTTGCCGGATCATAACACATAGTAGGTGACTATAGACTTGCAAGATAGGATCAAGAACTCGCATATATTCATGAAAACATAATAGGTTCAGATCTGAAATCATGGCACTCGGGCCCTAGTGACAAGCATTAAGCATAGCAAAGTCATAGCAACATCAATCTCAGAACATAGTGGATACTAGGGATCAAACCCTAACAAAACTAACTCAATTACATGATAGATCTCATCCAACCCATCACCGTCCAGCAAGCCTACGATGGAATTACTCACGCACGGCGGTGAGCATCATGAAATTGGTGATGGAGGATGGTTGATGATGACGATGGCGATGAATCCCCCTCTTCGGAGCCCCGAACGGACTCCAAATCAGCCCTCCCGAGAGGTTTTAGGGCTTGGCGGCGGCTCCGTATCGTAAAACGCGATGAATTCTTCTCCTTGATTTTTTCTCTCCCCGAAAGCAAATATATAGAGTTGGAGTTGAGGTCGGAGGAGCTCCAGGGGGCCCACGAGGTAGGGGGGCGCACCCTAGGGGGCAGGCGCGCCCCCCACCCTCGTGGCTAGGGTGTGGGCCCCCTGGTCTTCATCTTTTGCAAGGATTTTTTATTATTTCCAAATAGACATTCCGTGGAGTTTCAGGTCATTCCGAGAACTTTTGTTTCTGCACATAAATAACACCATGGAAAGTCTGCTGAAAACAGCGTCAGTCCGGGTTAGTTCCATTCAAACCATGCAAGTTAGAGTCCAAAACAAGGGCAAAAGTGTTTGGAAAAGTAGATACGACGGAGACGTATCAACTCCCCCAAGCTTAAACCTTTGCTTGTCCTCAAGCAATTCAGTTGACAAACTGAAAGTGATAAAGAAAAAACTTTTACAAACTCTGTTTGCTCTTGTTGTTGTAAATATGTAAAGCCAGCATTCAAGTTTTCAGCAAAGATTATGACTAACCACATTCACAATAACTCGTAGGTCTCATGTTTACTCATATCAATAGCATAATCAACTAGCGAGCCATAATAACAAATCTCGGATGACAACACTTTCTCAAAACAATCATAATTTGATATAACAGGATGGAATCTCGCTAGCCCTTTCTGAGACCACAAAACATAAATGCAGAGCACCTTTAAAGATCAAGGACTGACTAGACATTGTAATTCATGGTAAAAGAGATCCAATCATAGTCATACCCAATATAAATTAATAGTAATGAATGCAAATGACAGCTGCGCTCTCCAACTAGTGCTTTTTAATAAGAGGGTGATGACTCAACATAAAAGTAAATAGATAGGCCCTTCGCAGAGGGAAGCAGGGATTTGTAGAGGTGCCAGAGCTCGGTTTTGAAATAGAGATAAATAATATTTTGAGCGGCATACTTTCATTGTCAACATAACAACCAAGAGATGGCGATATCTTCCATGCTACACACATTATAGGCGGTTCCCAAACAGAATGGTAAAGTTTATACTCCCCCTCCACCAACAAGCATCAATCCATGACTTGCTCGAAACAACGAGTGTCTCCAACTAGCAACAGTCCCGGGGGAGTTTTGTTTGCAATTATTTTGATTTAGTTTGCATAAAGCATGGGACTGGGCATCCCGGTGACCAGCCATTTTCTCGTGAGTGAGGAGCGGAGTCCACTCCTCTTGAGAATAACCCGCCTAGCATGGAAGATACGGACAGCCCTAGTTGATACATGAGCTATTCGAGCATACAAAACAGAATGTTTATTTGAAGGTTTAGAGTTTGGCACATACAAATTTACTTGGAACGGCAGGTAAATACCGCATATAGGATGGTATAGTGGACTCATATGGAATAACTTTGGGGTTTAAGGGATTGGATGCACAAGCAGCATTCCCGCTTAGTACAAGTGAAGGCTAGCAAAAGACTGGGAAGCGACCAACTAGAGAGCGACAACAGTCATGAACATGCATTAAAATTAATAAACATTGAGTGCAAGCATGAGTAGGATATAATCCACCATGAACATAAATATCGTGAAGGCTATGTTGATTTGTTTCAACTACATGTGTGAACATGTGCCAAGTCAAGTCACTTAAATCATTCAAAGGAGTGTACCAACCCACTATACCACATCACAACCATTTTAATAGCATGTTGGCACCCAAGGTAAACCATTATAACTCATAGCTAATCAAGCATGGCACGAGCAACTATGATCTCTAGTTGTCATTGCAAACATGTTTATTCAGAATAGGCTGAATCAGGAATGATGAACTCATCATATTTACAAAAACAAGAGAGGTCGAGTTCATACCAGCTTCTCTCATCTCAGTCAGTCTATCATATATCGTCGTAATTGCCTTTCACTTGCACGACCGAACGATGTAAAAATAATAAGAGTGCACGTGCATTGGACTAAGCTGGAATCTGCGAGCATTCAATAAACAGGAGAAGACAAGGAAATATGGGCCCTTGGTTAAATCAACAATAATGCATATAAGAGCCACTTCAACAATTTAATTATGGTCTTCTCCTAACGACCCCCAAAGAAAAGAAAAGAAATAAAACTATTTACACGGGAAAGCTCCCAACAAGCAAAAGAAGAACGTGAAATCTTTTTGGGTTTTCTTTTTAATTATTACTACTACAGCAAGAAAAGTAAACTAACTAAAAGCTACACTAATTTTTTTGTTTTTCTTAAGGTTTAACAAACACACAAGAAGAAAGCAAGAAAAAGAAAATAAACTAGCATGGATATTACAGTGAAAGAGTATGAGCACCGACAACTAGCAATGAGTGTGTGAACATAAATGTAATGTCGGTGGGAAATACGTACTCCCCCAAGCTTAGGCTTTTGGCCTAAGTTGGTTTATTGCCACGGATGGCCTGGCGAATATCCATAGTTGTAGCCGGGGTCGTACTGAGATGAAGAGGACTCTGACTGCCACTGGCTGGCAGTCATCTCCGGATCCCAAAAGTAATCAGACTGTTGTGGAGGCTCAAATTGTGGTTCCGGCTCCGGGGCTGGTGTAGGGTTCCGGTAAGCATAAATGGCCGCCCACGGAACGAGATACGGACCTTCAGATAAATTAAACAAGGAAGGAGCAGGCAAGGTAATAGTCTCAGGGTGATGTTTATCAAAGAACAATTTGTATTTAAGCTCCCCTTCCTTGTTCTTAACAATAAAATCATGCGCTACCATACTCTTATAATCTAAATAAGCATTGGGCAGCAATTTTTCTTCTTTCTCATAGAGCCTAATAGGTATGTTATAATGTGCAGCAAGGCGTGAAGCATAAATACCTCCAAAGATGGGACCCTTAGTACGGTTCAAACTTAACCGTTTAGCAATAATACCGCCCATACTAACAGTGTTATCGGAAAATAAACAATGGAACAAAATGATAATATCAGGAACACTAAGGTTTCCACAGTTTCCGCGACCAATCAAGCAACGACTAGCAAATATGGCAAAGTAGCGTAAAATAGGGAATTGTATGCTAGTGATTCTTGCATCGGAAACCTTCCTGGTTTCCCCCACAGTAATGGTGTCAATAAACCCGTCCACATCTTTACGATGTGGTTCATCTAAGGTACCCTCGAAGGGTATTTTGCAAACCTTGCAAAATTCATCTAGTGGCATCTTCTTAACAACATCATATAAATGAAACTCTACTGAAGGAGGTGTTTCTTTAGGAAAATAGTAGAAGTTTTGCACAAAAGTATTGGTGAGTAAGAGATACTGATGACGTTGGTCGTGGAGGAAGTCGGTGAGGCCAGCATTCTCAGCCAATGAATAGAAATCATCATAAATCCCGGCTTCTCTCAAGAAATCATCGGAAGGCCATTCACACGGCCGGATCACCGCGGTGCGAGGCAAATTATATTTGGGCCTCTGTGCTTCCTCACTTTGCTTTTCCTTCGAGCTTCGGCTCGATGAGCCCCTCAAAAATCTCTTCATTATTTTCTGAAAAATTCTGAAATTTTTAGTAACTTCAAACAAAAGTGAACCAAGCTCAATAAAATTGATAGCAACGACTCCTACAAGTGCTTAGAGCCTATATCATGCATTAGAACTACTTGGAACCATATAAATTTGACATGCAAGCTCAAGAACATGGTCACCTAGGCAACACAAATTTGCAATGAATAGAGCACTAGAACAAAAACTAATTGGACCAATGGAGGAGTCACATACCAAGGAACAATATCCCCAAGCAGTTTTGTGAGAGGTGCTTTGAGCAAGGAGATCAAAAATCGCAGCAAAATGAGCTAGAACTCGTGCTTGAGCTGGATATTGGTGTTTGTGGGAGGAAGAAGGAGTGTATGGGTGCAAGAATAAGTGAAGGGGGCCACCGTGGGCCCATGAGGCAGGGGGCGCGCCTTGGGGGGTAGGGCGCGACCTCCACCCTCGTGGTTAGGTGGTTGCCCCTCCTGCTGTGTTCTCAGTGCCAGATATTCTCAAATATTCCAGAAAAAATCATATTCCATTTTTAGGGCATTTGGAGAACTTCTATTTTCGGGGTATTTTTATATTGCACAGATAAATCAGGAAACAGACAGAAAAATACTACTTTTACTTTATTTTAACTAAATAACAGAAAGTAGAAAGAGGGTACAGAAGGTTGTGCCTTCTAGTTTCATCCATCTCATGCTCATCAAAAGGAATCCACTAACAAGGTTGATCAGGTCTTGTTAACAAACTCATTCCGAATCGCATGAAACCGGAGAAATTTCGAATAACACTATGTTACCTCAACGGGGATATGCACGTCCCCAATAATAAGAATAACATATTTCTTCTTGGCAGTAGGAAGAGGAAATTCAAAACCTCCAAAAATAATCGATGGAATTTTTCCAATAGAGTTGATACTATGAACTTGAGGTTGTTTCCTCAGAAAGTGTACCGTATGCTCGTTACCATTAACCTCAGTATTCAAAAAAGGTCTTCCAAGAATAATAGACATGCTATCGTCCTCGGGAATATCAAGAATAACAAAGTCCGTTAAAATAGTAACGTTTGCAACCACAACAGGCACATCCTCACAAATACCGACAGGTATAGCAGTTGATTTATCAGCCATTTGCAAAGATATTTCAGTAGGAGTCAACTTATTCAAATCAAGTCTACGATATAAAGAGAGAGGCATAACACTAACACCGGCTCCAAGATCACATAAAGCAGTTTTAGCATAATTTCTTTTAATGGAGCATGGTATAGTGGGTACTCCTGGATCTCCAAGTTTCTTAGGTATTGCACCCTTAAAAGTATAATTAGCAAGCATGGTGGAAATCTCAGCTTCCGGTATCTTTCTTTTATTTGTAACAATATCTTTCATATACTTAGCATAAGTATTCATTTTGAGCATATCAGTTAATCGCATACGCAAAAAGATAGGTCTAATCATTTCAGCAAAGCGCTCAAAATCCTCATCATCCTTTTTCTTGGATGGTTTGGGAGGAAAAGGCATGGGTTTCTGAACCCATGGTTCTCTTTCTTTACCATGTTTCCTAGCAACAAAGTCTCTCTTATCATAACGTTGATTCTTTGATTGTGGGTTATCAAGATGGGTTATCAAGATCAACAGCAGGTTCAATTTCTACATCATTATCATTGCTAAGTTGAGCATCATCATGAACATCATCATTAGCATTTTCATTAGGTTCATGTTCATTACCAGATTGTGTTTCAGCATCAGAAATAGAGATATCATTTGGATTCTCAGGTGGTTCAGCAATAGGTTCACTAGAAGCATGCAAAGTCCTATCATTTTTCTTTTTTCTTCCTTTTAGAAGGACTAGGTGCATCAATATTATTTCTCTGAGAATCTTGTTCAATTCTCTTAGGGTGGCCTTCAGGATACAAAGGTTCCCGAGTCATTCTACCAGTTCTAGTAGCCACTCTAACAGCATAATCAATTTTCTTACTATTCATTTCATTGAGCACATCATTTTGAGCTTTAAGTACTTGTTCTACTTGAGTGGTAACCATAGAAGCATGTTTACTAATAAGTTTAAGTTCACCTTTAACATTAGCCATATAATCACCCAAGTGCTCAATCATATAAGCATTTTGTTTTAATTGTCTACCAAAATAAGCATTGAAATCTTCTTGCTTAACCATAAAGTTATCAAACTCATCCAAGCATTGGCTAGCAATTTTAGTAGGAGGAATTTCAGCTTTATCATATCTATAGAGAGAATTTACCTTTACTACCTGTGTAGGGTTATCAAGACCATGAGTTTCTTCAATAGGTGAAGGATTAAGATCATATGTTTCTTCAACAGGCGGTAAATTAAGACCATGTATTTCTTCAATAGGAGGTAAATTCTTAACATCTTCAGCTTTAATAACTTTTTCTTTCATAGATTTCTTTGCCTCTTGCATATCTTCGGGACTGAGAAATAGAACACCTCTTTTCTTCGGAGTTGGTTTAGGCATAGGCTCAGGAGCTGGCTCCGGAAGTGTCCAATTATTTTCATTTGTCAACATATTATTCAATAGAATTTCAGCTTCATCCGATGTTCTTTCCCTGAAAACAGAACCAGCACAACTATCCAGGTAATCTCTGGAAGCATCGGTTAGTCCATTATAAAAGATATCAAGTATTTCATTTTTCTTGAGAGGATGATCAGGCAAAGCATTAAGTAACTTGAGAAGCCTCCCCCAAGCTTGTGGGAACCTCTCTTCTTCAATTTGCACAAAGTTGTATATTTCCCTCAAAGCAGCTTGTTTCTTATGAGCAGGGAAATATTTAGCAGAGAAGTAATAAATCATATCCCGGGGACTACGCACACAACCAGGATCAAGAGAATTAAACCATATCTTAGCATCACCCTTTAATGAGAACGAAAATATTTTAAGGATATAAAAATAGCGAGATCTCTCATCATTAGTGAACAGGGTGGCTATATCATTTAATTTAGTAAGATGTGCCACAACAGTTTCAGATTCATAGCCATGAAAAGGATCAGATTCAACCAAAGTAATTATATCAGGATCAACAGAGAATTCATAATCCTTATCGGTAACACATATAGGTGAAGTAGCAAAAGCAGGGTCAGGTTTCATTCTAGCATTAAGAGATTGCTGATTCCATTTAGCTAATAACCTCTTGAGCTCATATCTATCTTTGCAAGCTAAAATAGCTAAAGTAGCTTCTTTATCAAAAACATAACCCTCAGGAATAACAGGCAAGTCTTCATCATCACTTTCATCAATATAATCAGTTTCAATAATTTCTTTCTCTCTAGCCCTAGCAATTTGTTCATCAAGAAATTCACTAAGGGGCACAGTAGTATCAAGCATAGAAGTAGTTTCATCATAATTACCATGCATAGCAGAAGTGGCATCATCAATAACATGCGACATATCAGAACGAATAGCAGAAGCAGGTTTAGGTGTCGCAAGCTTACTCAAAACAGAAGGTGAATCAAGTGCAGAGCTAGATGGCAGTTCCTTACCTCCCCTTGTAGTTGAGGGATAAATTGTTGTCTTAGCGTCTTTCAAGTTCTTCATAGTGACCAACAGATATAAATCCCAAGTGACTCAAAGAATAGAGCTATGCTCCCCGGCAACGGCGCCAGAAAATAGTCTTGATAACCCACAAGTATAGGGGATCGCAACAGTTTTCGAGGGCAGAGTATTCAACCCAAATTTATTGATTCGACACAAGGGGAGCCAAAGAATATTCTCAAGTATTAGCAGCTGAGTTGTCAATTCAACCACACCTGGATAACTTAATATCTGCAGCAAAGTGTTTAGTAGCAAAGTAATATGATAGTAGTGGCAACGGTAACAAAAGTAGCGGTAGCAAAAGTAATATTTTTGGTGTTTTGTAGTGATTGTAACAGTAACAACAGGAAAGTAAATAAGCGGAGAACAATATGTGAAAAGCTCGTAGGCATTGGATCGGTGATGGAAAATTATGCCGGATGCGGTTCATCATGTAACATTCATAACATAGGGTGACACAGAACTAGCTCCAATTCATCAATGTAATGTAGGCATGTATTCCGAATATAGTCATATGTGCTTATGGAAAAGAACTTGCATGACATCTGTTGTCCTACCCTCTCGTGGCAGCGGGGTCCTAATGGAAAGTAAGGGATATTAAGGCCTCCTTTTAATAGAGAACCGGAAGAAAGCATTAGCACATAGTGAATACATGAACTCCTCAAACTATGGTCATCACCGGGAGTGGTCCCGATTATTGTCACTTCGAGGTTGCCGGATCATAACACATAGTAGGTGACTATAGACTTGCAAGATAGGATCAACAACTCACATATATTCATGAAAACATAATAGGTTCAGATCTGAAATCATGGCACTCGGGCCCTAGTGACAAGCATTAAGCATAGCAAAGTCATAGCAACATCAATCTCAGAACATAGTGGATACTAGGGATCAAACCCTAACAAAACTAACTCGATTACATGATAGATCTCATCCAACCCATCACCGTCCAGCAAGCCTACGATGAAATTACTCGCGCACGGCGGTGAGCATCATGTAATTGGTGATGGAGGATGGTTGATGATGACGATGGCGACGAATCCCCCTCTCCGGAGCCCCGAACGGACTCCAGATCAGCCCTCCCGAGAGGTTTTAGGGCTTGGCGGCGGCTCCATATCGTAAAACGCGATGAATTCTTCTCCTTGATTTTTTCTCCCCGAAAGCAATATATAGAGTTGGAGTTGAGGTCGGAGGAGCTCCAGGGGGCCCACGTGGTAGGGGGCGCGCCCCCACCCTCGTGGCTAGGGTGTGGGCCCCCTGGTCTTCATCTTTTGCAAGGGTTTTTTATTATTTCCAAATAGACGTTCCGTGGAGTTTCAGGTCATTCCGAGAACTTTTGTTTCTGCACATAAATAACACCATGGAAAGTCTGCTGAAAACAGCGTCAGTCCAGGTTAGTTCCATTCAAACCATGCAAGTTAGAGTCCGAAACAAGGGCAAAAGTGTTTGGAAAATTAGATACGACGGAGACGTATCAGGCGCTAAAGGACGCCAAAGCCGCCCATGACCGCTGCCGGGCACTGGAGGACGAGCTGAAGAGTCTGCGTGATGAGCGCGCAGAAGAGGCTCGCGGCCGCCAGGCGAAGGAGGAGGAGATGAGGGCCCGGGAGGACCCCATCAAAAACCGCGACGCCGAGCTGGGGGAGTTGGCGAAGACGCAGGCTGCTGAACATGGCCGGCTGGAGGAGCTGGAGCGGAAGGTGGAGGCAAAGAAGGTCGATCTTAACGCCAAGGCGAAGGTCCTGGCTGAGGACCACGCGGCCTTCGCGCTTCTCGAGAAGAGGTCCCGCGAGGCTCTAAAGTCACTCTATGAGAAGGGCTTGGAGAGGCCGCTGACCACCGATGAGGATGGCCCCGCCCAGCTGCTTCCCTACTTGGTGAAGGCACTCGAGGAAGTCGTGGAGGGCATCGGTCCCATGGAAGAGGCAGAGGCCCGTGTCCTTTCTTCAGCTGCACTAACGCGTGTCTTCAGCCATCTGCACCTTCGTGACCCCAGTGCTCATATTGACGAGCTGCTGGAGCCTGTGGCTGATGAACACTGCACGGCTGCCGCCGCGGCCGTGAAAGGTCAGGTGGAGGCTCTGCTGAAGAAGTTCCGCGGCTTCGCTTCCGCGCCTTCGACCGGAGGCACCGCCACTCCTGCAGCTCCGGCCGGTGACCAAGACGAAGGCGACATCATCAAGGGAGGAGTGCCTCTCGCGGGCGTCGATGGTGTTCAGGGATGACCTGCGGCTCCTTTCCTGTTTTATTCCTGCAGCATGCATCATGCCTCGTGGAGGCGTTAAACTTGCGTTTGATATTGTGAGAACAATATGTCTTGTAATATCTGCTTTGAGATTTTGCGATTTTTCTTCCTATTCGCTTTGCGTTCTGTGTCGGCAGAGCCCGGCCCCGCGCATACCTCAACCGCCGTTGGGCCGACCGGAGACCAGGACGGAACCAAGGAGTGAGGGGCTACATGACCAGTTAGGCTCCTGAGTCGCGATGCTCAGGAGTCCCCCTTGACGCGCAAACAACTTATAGGAAGGAGACACGAGGATAGGATTAGTGTTCTACGTCGGCAGAGCCCGGCCCCGCGCATACCTCAACCGCCGTTGGACCGACCGGAGACCAGGACGGACCCAAGGAGTGAGGGGCTACGTGACCAGTTAGGCTCCTGAGTCGCGATGCTCAGGAGTCCCCCTTGACATGCAAACAACCTTCATACCTTTGCCCTCGCCGAGGCTCGGCTCAGGAGGGGCGCGCGACGACTAGGTCCGGGGGACCTGGCTGGGTGGCGTACGCTTGGGCGTGACCCGAGCGCAGCCCCCCGTGCCCAGCCCCCTCGCGCGACTCTCCCGAGGGGAGGGTGTTGCGGTGAGGCCGGACACTGAGCTCTGGGGCTCCCTGAGGTTGGTGCGGCCGTGAGGCCGCCCTTAGTTGTTTATCACCAGCGCGGAGCATAGTGCTTCCGCTTGTGCACGGGCATAGCCACTCCTCGGCAGTGTCGATGGCCAGCGCGGAGCATGGTGCTTCCACTGGTGCGTGGGAGGGGACTCCCTACTGCGGAGAGCCCCCGGGGCGTGTACAGCCCCGCCCTGACACGTGGCTTGCACGGCAGGGCTAGACGAGGTGTATCTGGGCACTCGTGAGCCAGCGCGGGACTCACGAGGCCCTACCTCAAGGCGGGTTGCGCCTGGTCTTGGTTTTTGTTCGCTGCGTTGGTCCTGCGAGGTGGTCAGACAACATGCGCCGAACGAATCTCCTGAGGTTATCGCGTGAGGAGGCCAAGCACCAACGGCCCCAGGAGGTGACGTGAATGGGGCCGGCCCGCCAGACAGAGCTCAGCCACTGGATTTATCGACGCTTCAGGGACGGGTCCGAGCACAAACGCCGTGCTTAACCTACTCACGCGAAGGATCGTGAAGAAAGACGGCCGGCGCGCGGCTCCCATGGTGGGTGACGATCGAGTAGGTAATAGTCATAGGTAGATTAAGTGTAACGCCCACGATGCGGCTATATCTCCCACGTGTCGAGGCACGACTTAGAGGCATAACCGCATAGTGGTTTTGTCGCAAGAAGGGTCATCTTCACACAATCCCATGTAATGAACAAGAATGGGATAAAGAGTTGGCTTACAATCGCCACTTCACACAATACATAAATATAATTCATACATCATCCAAAATACAAACATATAGACCGACTACGGCCAAAAACCAGATGAAAATAAGACAACCCCAAATGCTAGATCCCCGATCGTCCCAACTGGGCTCCACTACTGATCATCAGGAAAAGACACATAGTAACGACCACGTTCCTCGTCGAACTCCCACTTGAGATCGACCCCATCATCTGCACTGGCATCGTCGGCACCTGCAACTATTTTGGTAGAATCTGTGAGTCACGAGCACTCAGCAATCTCACACCCGCGAGATCAAGACTATTTAAGCTTATAGGAAAGGATGGTGTAATGAGGTGGAGCTGCAGCGGCAATAAGCATATATGGTGGCTAACATACGCAAAAGAGAGCGAGAAGAGAAGCAACGGAACGGTCGTCATCTAGCAATGACCAAGAAGTGATCCTGAACTCCTACTTACGTCATACATAACTCAGACCGTGTTCACTTCCCGGACTCAGCCGAGAAGAGACCATCACGGCTACACACGCAGTTGATGCATTTTAATTGGGGTCAAGTGACAAGTTCTCTACAACCGGACATTAACAAATTCCCATCTGCCTCAAAACCGCGGGCACGGCTTTCGAAAGATAATACCCTGCAGGGGTGTCCCAACTTAGCCCATCATAAGCTCTCACGGTCAACGAAGGATAAACCTTCTCCCGGAACGACCCGATCAGTCTCGGAATCCCGGTTTACAAGACATTTCGACAATGGTAAAACAAGACCAGCAAAGCCGCCCGAATGTGCCGACAAATCCCGATAGGAGCTGCACATTTCTCGTTCTCAGGGCACACCGGATTGTCCAAGCTTCCGATAGGCCAGCCCAGAGTTGCCCCTGGTGGCCACCGGCGACTGACAGGTTGGACCAATACTCAGAGGAGCACTGGCCCGGGGGTTAAAATAAAGATGACCCTCGGGCTCTAGAAAACCCGGGGAAAAAAGGCATAGGTCGCAAATGGTAAAACCAAGGTTGGGCCTTGCTGGAGGAGTTTTATTCAAGGCGAACTGTCAAGGGGGTCCCATAAATCACCCGACCGCGTAAGGAACGAAACTCAAGGAACATAATCCCGGTATCACAGAAACTAGGGCGGCAAGAGTGGAACAAAACACCAGGCATAAGGCCGAGCCTTCCACCCTTTACCAAATATATATAGATGCATTAATTAAATAAGAGATATTGTGATATCCCAACATATCCATGTTCCGACATGGAACAAACTTCAACTTCACCTGCAACTAGCAACGCTATAAGAAGGGCTGAGCAAAAGCGGTAACTTAACCAAACAACGGTTTGCTAGGAAAGGTTGGTTAGAGGATGACATGGAAATATGGGAGGCATGATATAGCAAGTGATGGGTAGCGCAGCATGGCAATAGAGCGAACAACTAGCAAAGCAAAGATAGAAGTGATTTCGAGGGGTGGTCATCTTGCCTGCAAGGTTCTCAGAGTTGTCGAAAGCTTGATCCTCGTAAGCGTACTCAACAGGTTCCTCGTTCACGAACTCGTCTCCCGGCTCTACCCAAGACAAGAACACAAGCAAACGGAACCACAATCAATCACGAGAAATGCACAAGCAACATGATGCAAAACATGTATGATATGCGAGATATGATATGCGATGCATATGCGTGCCCCGGAAGGAAAAAGATGAACAAGGTAGTAACTTGGCAAACCAAGCATGCCACTGGAAAGATGAGATGATTCCGGTCGAAATCGATATAAAGATCACCGGAAACGGATGCACGGTTTGCAAATGGCAAGCAAAACAAGAATGACACGAATCTGCGATTAACAGCATGATAGCACTTAAAGTGCAACAAGTAAAAAAGCTACAGCACTCCAACGTAGCAACAAAGCATATGACAGTAATCTACAAGAGATGCTTGACAAAAGATGAACACTGGGCTACAGCTAGTTCACAACATATCAAGCTCAAACAAGCATGGCAAAAGTGCAAAAGATAACAGGTTCACAGACTTGGTGAAATTGCTGGACATGGCAGAAAACAGCATCAGGTAGCAATGTTCAGAGCACGAAATCAAGATGCTACAGGAACTTAACATAGAAAAACAAGGCATGGAAGTGTTCTACTAAAAGCACATGACAAACGTCCCTTACTGACCATAAACCAAAAAGGACCAGAAGATATGATGGCAAGCATGTGAACATAGCAAGTTTCGTTATCAGGTTTCAGACTTGGCAGAAAAACAGAGCATGGCAGAAACAATAATATGTAGGCATGTTGGTGAGCTTGATGCACTCACTACAGAGTAATGCATGACAAAACTAGCATACCTACAGCAAGATGGCATGTTTATGAATCTATCCATGGCAAGAACAAGTACAAATCATGCATGGATCGACTACAATAAGCTTGGCAAAATTGCATATCATGTTAAGAATCTGCCAGAAATATTTTATAGCAAAAGTAGAGCAAGATTGAGTCATGCTATGGTACTCCATAATTGCAAACAAGGGCAGGACTGGATCAACTACAACTATAGCTACAAATCATCCATACTGAACATCTCCAAAATATGCATGGATATCTCTGTAGCATCAAGTTTACATGGCAACAAAATAACAGCAGACAAAGACTTAGAGAAATCAGTCCTTGAAATCAGAAACATTATGGAGCCTACTTTGCATGCTTGTGCTAGTCACCACAGAGATCAAAAAAATACATCGCATACACCCTTGGAAATATGACATGGCATACAACAAAACACATGTAGAGCTCATGCCCATAAGATGCACAAATTTAATGATACAAAAATGACAAATCTCCAAGTTCTGATAAGAACCAGCAGATAACAGCAACTAACCCTCTTCCAACAGAGATTTGGGCATCAAGATGACCTCTAATGAACATGGTGCAATAGAACAAAATGAAGAGCATCACGAGGCGAACAATTTGACATATTACACGCGCGAATCGGAGCTACATGCAAGGAGTTACGCAACGAGGAACATGTGCACATATCGTAAGATTCACAGACTTGGAAATATTCGGGGTTCGAGGGGAAGTCAACGCTCACAGTTGCTCGATCCAGATCGAGGAAGAAGCTCGAGGGCTCCGATGGCGCTCGTCGGCGGGAGGCCGCGGTGAGGAGGAGGAGCGGCCGGAGAGGTGGGCGCGGTCGCCGGAGGAGGAGGCGCCGGGCGGCGCGGCGACGCAGGCGGGGCGGCAGCACGGCGACGGGGCACGCGGCGCACGGCGGCCGGCGGCGACCGCGGCGGCGGCCGGAT